>NC_090239.1:34805216-35105216 GCF_024489055.1 Chanodichthys erythropterus
GTCACCAAACTCGGTACACATATTATTCTCATCAAGCCGGACAATTTTCTAATTTACATTCATTAGCGCCGACCAACAGGAAGTCAGCTATTTTGGTTTGAATGTTAATTTTTTGAAAAAACAGGCTATGAATTTTATACTACTACTCCTACAGGGTTTATCCAATTTACACCAAGCTTTTTTAACTTGTTGCGAACACATTGAAGTTGTTTAATTGCAAACGGATTTTGGATATCTCAAACGGTTTGGCCGTGGCGAGGCAACGAATTTATGGCGAGAAAAGGGAAACAGGAAATGTGTTATAACTTCTGCATACATTGATTGATGTTTATGAAACTTCAGGAGTGTGTTGGTTGTAGTAGTCTGATCACATGGATGTAACTATTGTGAGTCAAAGTTATAGCGCCACCAAATGGCAGCAAGAAGTGTATCACTTTTAAAATGCTTTGAGATCACCCTCTTATTTTTACCTGATTTGCTTCAAACTTCATCAGTGTAATGTCAATACACAGCAGATGTAGACCTATGACAGGATTTTTGATATTTGAAATATTGTTGCCATGGCAACAGGTCAAACTGTAATAATATTCTTGAGTGTTTTTGAGGCTCTTAACATGCTTCAAATTGCATGAAACTCGACACACACATCAATATTGTCAACCAGTAGACATGGACAAAGCCATAGAAATGGGCGTGGTGGAGGGGCTCAGTAGCGCCACCTTTTGACAAAAGTGGGGGTTAGTTTTTCCTACAGTCACCAAACTCGGTACACATATTATTCTCATCAAGCCGGACAATTTTCTAATTTACATTCATTAGCTCCGACCAACAGGAAGTCAGCTATTTTGGTTTGAATGTTAATTTTTTGAAAAAACAGGCTATGAATTTTATACTACTACTCCTACAGGGTTTATCCAATTTACACCAAGCTTTTTTAACTTGTTGCTAACACATTGAAGTTGTTTAATTGCAAACGGATTTTGGATATCTCAAACGGTTTGGCCGTGGCGAGGCAACGAATTTATGGCAAGAAAAGGGAAACAAAGTGTTATAACTTCTGCATACATTAATTGATTTTGATGAAACTTTGGCTTAGCCTTCGTTGTACAAGGCTGATCACATGGATTTGACTATTGTGATTCAAAGTCATAGCGCCACCAACTGGAAGCAGAAAATGTGTCACTTTCAGCATACATTGAGATCACCCTCTTATTTTTACCTGATTTGCTTCAAAATTCATCAGAATAATGTTAAAACTTGGCACATGTAATCCTTTGAAAATGGGAAGGGAGGAGGGGCTCTATAGCGGCACCTTGTAGTGCAGTAAATGTGGAGTGAATTTGACATAGTCCTTTGATGTTTAACCGTTTTAAGTGCCTATTGCCCGCTGTGCACAGTTGCCCTGAAGCCACCGGGGTGGCGGTGCCACCGGGCTTGGGCCCGCCATCGCTGCTCGCAGCTATATTTATTTTTATTTTTTTTATTATTTTTTTTTTTTTCCGTCTTCCGGGGCTTTTTGGGGGCCTTAACATGCTCAAAAACTCTTGAAAATTGGAACAAACATTGGATTCCGCGGCCATTAGGACGCCGGAGAGGCTGGTACCCGGGCGTGGCAGGGGGGCTCGACAGCGCCCCCTTGAAAAAAGTCTGAAAATTTGGTCCATATATTAAACATGCTTGCACGTATTAGTATGAAACTCGGTACACATATAGACCTCATCTGGCCGAACAACTTTCGCGCTCTAAGTTAATCGCCACGCCAACAGGAAGTCAGCTATTAAGGGTTGTTTGAAAAACGCATGCTCTGGAATTTGATATACTCCTCCTAGACGATTAATCCGATCGCCACCAAACTCGGTCAGCATGAAGTCAAGACACTGATGATTAAAAATTGCCAGGGGATTTTTGATATCTCGAACGGTTTGGCCGTGGCGAGGCAACGAATTTATGGTGAGAAAAAGGAAACAGGAAATGTGTTATAACGTCTTAATACATATATTGATCTTTATGAAACTTCACGAGTGTGTTCGTTATAGGAGTCTGATCACATGGATGTGACTATTGTGAGTCAAAGTTATAGCGCCACCAACTGGCAGCAGGAAGTGTATCACTTTTTGAAATGTTTTGAGATCACCCTCTTATTTTTACCTGATTTGCTTCAAACTTCATCAGTGTAATGTCAATACACAGCAGATGTAGACCTATGACAGGATTTTTGATATTTGAAATATTGTTGCCATGGCAACAGGTCAAACTGTAATAATATTCTTGAGTGTTTTTGAGGCTCTTAACATGCTTCAAATTGCATGAAACTCGACACACACATCAATATTGTCAACCAGTAGACATGGACAAAGCCATAGAAATGGGCGTGGTGGAGGGGCTCAGTAGCGCCACCTTTTGACAAAAGTGGGGGGGTTAGTTTTTCCTACAGTCACCAAACTCGGTACACATATTATTCTCATCAAGCCGGACAATTTTCTAATTTACATTCATTAGCTCCGACCAACAGGAAGTCAGCTATTTTGGTTTGAATGTTAATTTTTTGAAAAAACAGGCTATGAATTTTATACTACTACTCCTACAGGGTTTATCCAATTTACACCAAGCTTTTTTTAACTTGTTGCGAACACATTGAAGTTGTTTAATTGCAAATGGATTTTGGATATCTCAAACGGTTTGGCCGTGGCGAGGCAACGAATTTATGGCGAGAAAAGGGAAACAGGAAATGTGTTATAACTTCTGCATACATTGATTGATGTTTATGAAACTTCAGGAGTGTGTTGGTTGTAGTAGTCTGATCACATGGATGTAACTATTGTGAGTCAAAGTTATAGCGCCACCAAATGGCAGCAAGAAGTGTATCACTTTTAAAATGCTTTGAGATCACCCTCTTATTTTTACCTGATTTGCTTCAAACTTCATCAGTGTAATGTCAATACACAGCAGATGTAGACCTATGACAGGATTTTTGATATTTGAAATATTGTTGCCATGGCAACAGGTCAAACTGTAATAATATTCTTGAGTGGTTTTGAGGCTCTTAACATGCTTCAAATTGCATGAAACTCGACACACACATCAATATTGTCAACCAGTAGACATGGACAAAGCCATAGAAATGGGCGTGGTGGAGGGGCTCAGTAGCGCCACCTTTTGACAAAAGTGGGGGGGGTTAGTTTTTCCTACAGTCACCAAACTCGGTACACATATTGTTCTCATCAAGCCGGACAATTTTCTAATTTACATTCATTAGCTCCGACCAACAGGAAGTCAGCTATTTTGGTTTGAATGTTAATTTTTTGAAAAAACAGGCTATGAATTTTATACTACTACTCCTACAGGGTTTATCCAATTTACACCAAACGTTTTTTAACTTGTTGCTAACACATTGAAGTTGTTTAATTGCAAACGGATTTTGGATATCTCAAACGGTTTGGCCGTGGCGAGGCAACGAATTTATGGCAAGAAAAGGGAAACAAAGTGTTATAACTTCTGCATACATTAATTGATTTTGATGAAACTTTGGCTTAGTCTTCGTTGTACAAGGCTGATCACATGGATTTGACTATTGTGATTCAAAGTCATAGCGCCACCAACTGGAAGCAGAAAATGTGTCACTTTCAGCATACATTGAGATCACCCTCTTATTTTTACCTGATTTGCTTCAAAATTCATCAGAATAATGTTAAAACTTGGCACATGTAATCCTTTGAAAATGGGCAGGGAGGAGGGGCTCTATAACGGCACCTTGTACTGCAGTAAATGTGGAGTGAATTTGACATAGTCCTTTGATGTTTAACCGTTTTAAGTGCCTATTGCCCGCTGTGCACAGTTGCCCTGAAGCCACCGGGGTGGCGGTGCCACCGGGCTTGGGCCCGCCATCGCTGCTCGCAGCTATATTTAGGGCCCAAGCGAAAATTCGCGCAGGGCCCTCTTGTTCTTCTAAGGATTATTATTATTATTATTATTTTTTTTTTTTTTTTTTTTTTTTTCCGTCTTCCGGGGCTTTTGGGGGCCTTAACATGCTCAAAAACTCTTGAAAATTGGCACACACATTGGAATCCGCGGCCATTAGGACGCCGGAGAGGCTGGTACCCGGGCGTGGCAGGGGGGCTCGACAGCGCCCCCTTGAAAAAAGTCTGAAAATTTGGTCCATATATTAAACATGCTTGCACGTATTAGTATGAAACTCGGTACACATATAGACCTCATCGGGCCGAACAACTTTCGCGCTCTAAGTTAATCGCCACGCCAACAGGAAGTCAGCTATTAAGGGTTGTTTGAAAAACGCATGCTCTGGAATTTGATATACTCCTCCTAGACGATTAATCCGATCGCCACCAAACTCGGTCAGCATGAAGTCAAGACACTGATGATTAAAAATTGCCAGGGGATTTTTGATATCTCGAACGGTTTGGCCGTGGCGAGGCAACGAATTTATGGCGAGAAAAAGGAAACAGGAAATGTGTTATAACGTCTTAATACATATATTGATCTTTATGAAACTTCACGAGTGTGTTCGTTATAGGAGTCTGATCACATGGATGTGACTATTGTGAGTCAAAGTTATAGCGCCACCAACTGGCAGCAGGAAGTGTATCACTTTTTGAAATGTTTTGAGATCACCCTCTTATTTTTACCTGATTTGCTTCAAACTTCATCAGTGTAATGTCAATACACAGCAGATGTAGACCTATGACAGGATTTTTGATATTTGAAATATTGTTGCCATGGCAACAGGTCAAACTGTAATAATATTCTTGAGTGTTTTTGAGGCTCTTAACATGCTTCAAATTGCATGAAACTCGACACACACATCAATATTGTCAACCAGTAGACATGGACAAAGCCATAGAAATGGGCGTGGTGGAGGGGCTCAGTAGCGCCACCTTTTGACAAAAGTGGGGGGGTTAGTTTTTCCTACAGTCACCAAACTCGGTACACATATTATTCTCATCAAGCCGGACAATTTTCTAATTTACATTCATTAGCTCCGACCAACAGGAAGTCAGCTATTTTGGTTTGAATGTTAATTTTTTGAAAAAACAGGCTATGAATTTTATACTACTACTCCTACAGGGTTTATCCAATTTACACCAAGCTTTTTTTAACTTGTTGCGAACACATTGAAGTTGTTTAATTGCAAACGGATTTTGGATATCTCAAACGGTTTGGCCGTGGCGAGGCAACGAATTTATGGCGAGAAAAGGGAAACAGGAAATGTGTTATAACTTCTGCATACATTGATTGATGTTTATGAAACTTCAGGAGTGTGTTGGTTGTAGTAGTCTGATCACATGGATGTAACTATTGTGAGTCAAAGTTATAGCGCCACCAAATGGCAGCAAGAAGTGTATCACTTTTAAAATGCTTTGAGATCACCCTCTTATTTTTACCTGATTTGCTTCAAACTTCATCAGTGTAATGTCAATACACAGCAGATGTAGACCTATGACAGGATTTTTGATATTTGAAATATTGTTGCCATGGCAACAGGTCAAACTGTAATAATATTCTTGAGTGTTTTTGAGGCTCTTAACATGCTTCAAATTGCATGAAACTCGACACACACATCAATATTGTCAACCAGTAGACATGGACAAAGCCATAGAAATGGGCGTGGTGGAGGGGCTCAGTAGCGCCACCTTTTGACAAAAGTGGGGGGGTTCGTTTTTCCTACAGTCACCAAACTCGGTACACATATTGTTCTCATCAAGCCGGACAATTTTCTAATTTACATTCATTAGCTCCGACCAACAGGAAGTCAGCTATTTTGGTTTGAATGTTAATTTTTAGAAAAAACAGGCTATGAATTTTATACTACTACTCCTACAGGGTTTATCCAATTTACACCAAGCTTTTTTAACTTGTTGCTAACACATTGAAGTTGTTTAATTGCAAACGGATTTTGGATATCTCAAACGGTTTGGCCGTGGCGAGGCAACGAATTTATGGCAAGAAAAGGGAAACAAAGTGTTATAACTTCTGCATACATTAATTGATTTTGATGAAACTTTGGCTTAGTCTTCGTTGTACAAGGCTGATCACATGGATTTGACTATTGTGATTCAAAGTCATAGCGCCACCAACTGGAAGCAGAAAATGTGTCACTTTCAGCATACATTGAGATCACCCTCTTATTTTTACCTGATTTGCTTCAAAATTCATCAGAATAATGTTAAAACTTGGCACATGTAATCCTTTGAAAATGGGCAGGGAGGAGGGGCTCTATAACGGCACCTTGTAGTGCAGTAAATGTGGAGTGAATTTGACATAGTCCTTTGATGTTTAACCGTTTTAAGTGCCTATTGCCCGCTGTGCACAGTTGCCCTGAAGCCACCGGGGTGGCGGTGCCACCGGGCTTGGGCCCGCCATCGCTGCTCGCAGCTATATTTATTAGGGCCCAAGCGAAAATTCGCGCAGGGCCCTCTTGTTCTTCTAAGGATTATTATTATTTTTTTATTTATTTATTTTTAGGGCCCAAGCGAAAATTCGCGCAGGGCCCTCTTGTTCTTCTAAGGATTATTATTATTATTATTATTTTTTTTTTTTTTTTTTCCGTCTTCCGGGGCTTTTTGGGGGCCTTAACATGCTCAAAAACTCTTGAAAATTGGCACACACATTGGAATCCGCGGCCATTAGGACGCCGGAGAGGCTGGTACCCGGGCGTGGCAGGGGGGCTCGACAGCGCCCCCTTGAAAAAAGTCTGAAAATTTGGTCCATATATTAAACATGCTTGCACGTATTAGTATGAAACTCGGTACACATATAGACCTCATCGGGCCGAACAACTTTCGCGCTCTAAGTTAATCGCCACGCCAACAGGAAGTCAGCTATTAAGGGTTGTTTGAAAAACGCATGCTCTGGAATTTGATATACTCCTCCTAGACGATTAATCCGATCGCCACCAAACTCGGTCAGCATGAAGTCAAGACACTGATGATTAAAAATTGCCAGGGGATTTTTGATATCTCGAACGGTTTGGCCGTGGCGAGGCAACGAATTTATGGCGAGAAAAAGGAAACAGGAAATGTGTTATAACGTCTTAATACATATATTGATCTTTATGAAACTTCACGAGTGTGTTCGTTATAGGAGTCTGATCACATGGATGTGACTATTGTGAGTCAAAGTTATAGCGCCACCAACTGGCAGCAGGAAGTGTATCACTTTTTGAAATGTTTTGAGATCACCCTCTTATTTTTACCTGATTTGCTTCAAACTTCATCAGTGTAATGTCAATACACAGCAGATGTAGACCTATGACAGGATTTTTGATATTTGAAATATTGTTGCCATGGCAACAGGTCAAACTGTAATAATATTCTTGAGTGTTTTTGAGGCTCTTAACATGCTTCAAATTGCATGAAACTCGACACACACATCAATATTGTCAACCAGTAGACATGGACAAAGCCATAGAAATGGGCGTGGTGGAGGGGCTCAGTAGCGCCACCTTTTGACAAAAGTGGGGGGGTTAGTTTTTCCTACAGTCACCAAACTCGGTACACATATTATTCTCATCAAGCCGGACAATTTTCTAATTTACATTCATTAGCGCCGACCAACAGGAAGTCAGCTATTTTGGTTTGAATGTTAATTTTTTGAAAAAACAGGCTATGAATTTTATACTACTACTCCTACAGGGTTTATCCAATTTACACCAAGCTTTTTTTAACTTGTTGCGAACACATTGAAGTTGTTTAATTGCAAACGGATTTTGGATATCTCAAACGGTTTGGCCGTGGCGAGGCAACGAATTTATGGCGAGAAAAGGGAAACAGGAAATGTGTTATAACTTCTGCATACATTGATTGATGTTTATGAAACTTCAGGAGTGTGTTGGTTGTAGTAGTCTGATCACATGGATGTAACTATTGTGAGTCAAAGTTATAGCGCCACCAAATGGCAGCAAGAAGTGTATCACTTTTAAAATGCTTTGAGATCACCCTCTTATTTTTACCTGATTTGCTTCAAACTTCATCAGTGTAATGTCAATACACAGCAGATGTAGACCTATGACAGGATTTTTGATATTTGAAATATTGTTGCCATGGCAACAGGTCAAACTGTAATAATATTCTTGAGTGTTTTTGAGGCTCTTAACATGCTTCAAATTGCATGAAACTCGACACACACATCAATATTGTCAACCAGTAGACATGGACAAAGCCATAGAAATGGGCGTGGTGGAGGGGCTCAGTAGCGCCACCTTTTGACAAAAGTGGGGGTTAGTTTTTCCTACAGTCACCAAACTCGGTACACATATTATTCTCATCAAGCCGGACAATTTTCTAATTTACATTCATTAGCTCCGACCAACAGGAAGTCAGCTATTTTGGTTTGAATGTTAATTTTTTGAAAAAACAGGCTATGAATTTTATACTACTACTCCTACAGGGTTTATCCAATTTACACCAAGCTTTTTTTAACTTGTTGCGAACACATTGAAGTTGTTTAGTTGCAAACGGATTTTGGATATCTCAAACGGTTTGGCCGTGGCGAGGCAACGAATTTATGGCGAGAAAAGGGAAACAGGAAATGTGTTATAACTTCTGCATACATTGATTGATGTTTATGAAACTTCAGGAGTGTGTTGGTTGTAGTAGTCTGATCACATGGATGTAACTATTGTGAGTCAAAGTTATAGCGCCACCAAATGGCAGCAAGAAGTGTATCACTTTTAAAATGCTTTGAGATCACCCTCTTATTTTTACCTGATTTGCTTCAAACTTCATCAGTGTAATGTCAATACACAGCAGATGTAGACCTATGACAGGATTTTTGATATTTGAAATATTGTTGCCATGGCAACAGGTCAAACTGTAATAATATTCTTGAGTGTTTTTGAGGCTCTTAACATGCTTCAAATTGCATGAAACTCGACACACACATCAATATTGTCAACCAGTAGACATGGACAAAGCCATAGAAATGGGCGTGGTGGAGGGGCTCAGTAGCGCCACCTTTTGACAAAAGTGGGGGTTAGTTTTTCCTACAGTCACCAAACTCGGTACACATATTATTCTCATCAAGCCGGACAATTTTCTAATTTACATTCATTAGCTCCGACCAACAGGAAGTCAGCTATTTTGGTTTGAATGTTAATTTTTTGAAAAAACAGGCTATGAATTTTATACTACTACTCCTACAGGGTTTATCCAATTTACACCAAGCTTTTTTTAACTTGTTGCTAACACATTGAAGTTGTTTAATTGCAAACGGATTTTGGATATCTCAAACGGTTTGGCCGTGGCGAGGCAACGAATTTATGGCAAGAAAAGGGAAACAAAGTGTTATAACTTCTGCATACATTAATTGATTTTGATGAAACTTTGGCTTAGCCTTCGTTGTACAAGGCTGATCACATGGATTTGACTATTGTGATTCAAAGTCATAGCGCCACCAACTGGAAGCAGAAAATGTGTCACTTTCAGCATACATTGAGATCACCCTCTTATTTTTACCTGATTTGCTTCAAAATTCATCAGAATAATGTTAAAACTTGGCACATGTAATCCTTTGAAAATGGGAAGGGAGGAGGGGCTCTATAGCGGCACCTTGTAGTGCAGTAAATGTGGAGTGAATTTGACATAGTCCTTTGATGTTTAACCGTTTTAAGTGCCTATTGCCCGCTGTGCACAGTTGCCCTGAAGCCACCGGGGTGGCGGTGCCACCGGGCTTGGGCCCGCCATCGCTGCTCGCAGCTATATTTATTTTTATTTATTTTTTTTTAATTTTTTTTTTCCGTCTTCCGGGGCTTTTTGGGGGCCTTAACATGCTCAAAAACTCTTGAAAATTGGCACACACATTGGAATCCGCGGCCATTAGGACGCCGGAGAGGCTGGTACCCGGGCGTGGCAGGGGGGCTCGACAGCGCCCCCTTGAAAAAAGTCTGAAAATTTGGTCCATATATTAAACATGCTTGCACGTATTAGTATGAAACTCGGTACACATATAGACCTCATCTGGCCGAACAACTTTCGCGCTCTAAGTTAATCGCCACGCCAACAGGAAGTCAGCTATTAAGGGTTGTTTGAAAAACGCATGCTCTGGAATTTGATATACTCCTCCTAGACGATTAATCCGATCGCCACCAAACTCGGTCAGCATGAAGTCAAGACACTGATGATTAAAAATTGCCAGGGGATTTTTGATATCTCGAACGGTTTGGCCGTGGCGAGGCAACGAATTTATGGTGAGAAAAAGGAAACAGGAAATGTGTTATAACGTCTTAATACATATATTGATCTTTATGAAACTTCACGAGTGTGTTCGTTATAGGAGTCTGATCACATGGATGTGACTATTGTGAGTCAAAGTTATAGCGCCACCAACTGGCAGCAGGAAGTGTATCACTTTTTGAAATGTTTTGAGATCACCCTCTTATTTTTACCTGATTTGCTTCAAACTTCATCAGTGTAATGTCAATACACAGCAGATGTAGACCTATGACAGGATTTTTGATATTTGAAATATTGTTGCCATGGCAACAGGTCAAACTGTAATAATATTCTTGAGTGTTTTTGAGGCTCTTAACATGCTTCAAATTGCATGAAACTCGACACACACATCAATATTGTCAACCAGTAGACATGGACAAAGCCATAGAAATGGGCGTGGTGGAGGGGCTCAGTAGCGCCACCTTTTGACAAAAGTGGGGGTTAGTTTTTCCTACAGTCACCAAACTCGGTACACATATTATTCTCATCAAGCCGGACAATTTTCTAATTTACATTCATTAGCTCCGACCAACAGGAAGTCAGCTATTTTGGTTTGAATGTTAATTTTTTGAAAAAACAGGCTATGAATTTTATACTACTACTCCTACAGGGTTTATCCAATTTACACCAAGCTTTTTTAACTTGTTGCGAACACATTGAAGTTGTTTAATTGCAAATGGATTTTGGATATCTCAAACGGTTTGGCCGTGGCGAGGCAACGAATTTATGGCGAGAAAAGGGAAACAGGAAATGTGTTATAACTTCTGCATACATTGATTGATGTTTATGAAACTTCAGGAGTGTGTTGGTTGTAGTAGTCTGATCACATGGATGTAACTATTGTGAGTCAAAGTTATAGCGCCACCAAATGGCAGCAAGAAGTGTATCACTTTTAAAATGCTTTGAGATCACCCTCTTATTTTTACCTGATTTGCTTCAAACTTCATCAGTGTAATGTCAATACACAGCAGATGTAGACCTATGACAGGATTTTTGATATTTGAAATATTGTTGCCATGGCAACAGGTCAAACTGTAATAATATTCTTGAGTGGTTTTGAGGCTCTTAACATGCTTCAAATTGCATGAAACTCGACACACACATCAATATTGTCAACCAGTAGACATGGACAAAGCCATAGAAATGGGCGTGGTGGAGGGGCTCAGTAGCGCCACCTTTTGACAAAAGTGGGGGGTTAGTTTTTCCTACAGTCACCAAACTCGGTACACATATTGTTCTCATCAAGCCGGACAATTTTCTAATTTACATTCATTAGCTCCGACCAACAGGAAGTCAGCTATTTTGGTTTGAATGTTAATTTTTTGAAAAAACAGGCTATGAATTTTATACTACTACTCCTACAGGGTTTATCCAATTTACACCAAACGTTTTTTAACTTGTTGCTAACACATTGAAGTTGTTTAATTGCAAACGGATTTTGGATATCTCAAACGGTTTGGCCGTGGCGAGGCAACGAATTTATGGCAAGAAAAGGGAAACAAAGTGTTATAACTTCTGCATACATTAATTGATTTTGATGAAACTTTGGCTTAGTCTTCGTTGTACAAGGCTGATCACATGGATTTGACTATTGTGATTCAAAGTCATAGCGCCACCAACTGGAAGCAGAAAATGTGTCACTTTCAGCATACATTGAGATCACCCTCTTATTTTTACCTGATTTGCTTCAAAATTCATCAGAATAATGTTAAAACTTGGCACATGTAATCCTTTGAAAATGGGCAGGGAGGAGGGGCTCTATAACGGCACCTTGTACTGCAGTAAATGTGGAGTGAATTTGACATAGTCCTTTGATGTTTAACCGTTTTAAGTGCCTATTGCCCGCTGTGCACAGTTGCCCTGAAGCCACCGGGGTGGCGGTGCCACCGGGCTTGGGCCCGCCATCGCTGCTCGCAGCTATATTTAGGGCCCAAGCGAAAATTCGCGCAGGGCCCTCTTGTTCTTCTAAGGATTATTATTATTATTATTATTTTTTTTTTTTTTTTTTTTTTTCCGTCTTCCGGGGCTTTTTGGGGGCCTTAACATGCTCAAAAACTCTTGAAAATTGGCACACACATTGGAATCCGCGGCCATTAGGACGCCGGAGAGGCTGGTACCCGGGCGTGGCAGGGGGGCTCGACAGCGCCCCCTTGAAAAAAGTCTGAAAATTTGGTCCATATATTAAACATGCTTGCACGTATTAGTATGAAACTCGGTACACATATAGACCTCATCGGGCCGAACAACTTTCGCGCTCTAAGTTAATCGCCACGCCAACAGGAAGTCAGCTATTAAGGGTTGTTTGAAAAACGCATGCTCTGGAATTTGATATACTCCTCCTAGACGATTAATCCGATCGCCACCAAACTCGGTCAGCATGAAGTCAAGACACTGATGATTAAAAATTGCCAGGGGATTTTTGATATCTCGAACGGTTTGGCCGTGGCGAGGCAACGAATTTATGGCGAGAAAAAGGAAACAGGAAATGTGTTATAACGTCTTAATACATATATTGATCTTTATGAAACTTCACGAGTGTGTTCGTTATAGGAGTCTGATCACATGGATGTGACTATTGTGAGTCAAAGTTATAGCGCCACCAACTGGCAGCAGGAAGTGTATCACTTTTTGAAATGTTTTGAGATCACCCTCTTATTTTTACCTGATTTGCTTCAAACTTCATCAGTGTAATGTCAATACACAGCAGATGTAGACCTATGACAGGATTTTTGATATTTGAAATATTGTTGCCATGGCAACAGGTCAAACTGTAATAATATTCTTGAGTGTTTTTGAGGCTCTTAACATGCTTCAAATTGCATGAAACTCGACACACACATCAATATTGTCAACCAGTAGACATGGACAAAGCCATAGAAATGGGCGTGGTGGAGGGGCTCAGTAGCGCCACCTTTTGACAAAAGTGGGGGGGTTAGTTTTTCCTACAGTCACCAAACTCGGTACACATATTATTCTCATCAAGCCGGACAATTTTCTAATTTACATTCATTAGCTCCGACCAACAGGAAGTCAGCTATTTTGGTTTGAATGTTAATTTTTTGAAAAAACAGGCTATGAATTTTATACTACTACTCCTACAGGGTTTATCCAATTTACACCAAGCTTTTTTTAACTTGTTGCGAACACATTGAAGTTGTTTAATTGCAAACGGATTTTGGATATCTCAAACGGTTTGGCCGTGGCGAGGCAACGAATTTATGGCGAGAAAAGGGAAACAGGAAATGTGTTATAACTTCTGCATACATTGATTGATGTTTATGAAACTTCAGGAGTGTGTTGGTTGTAGTAGTCTGATCACATGGATGTAACTATTGTGAGTCAAAGTTATAGCGCCACCAAATGGCAGCAAGAAGTGTATCACTTTTAAAATGCTTTGAGATCATCCTCTTATTTTTACCTGATTTGCTTCAAACTTCATCAGTGTAATGTCAATACACAGCAGATGTAGACCTATGACAGGATTTTTGATATTTGAAATATTGTTGCCATGGCAACAGGTCAAACTGTAATAATATTCTTGAGTGTTTTTGAGGCTCTTAACATGCTTCAAATTGCATGAAACTCGACACACACATCAATATTGTCAACCAGTAGACATGGACAAAGCCATAGAAATGGGCGTGGTGGAGGGGCTCAGTAGCGCCACCTTTTGACAAAAGTGGGGGGGTTCGTTTTTCCTACAGTCACCAAACTCGGTACACATATTGTTCTCATCAAGCCGGACAATTTTCTAATTTACATTCATTAGCTCCGACCAACAGGAAGTCAGCTATTTTGGTTTGAATGTTAATTTTTAGAAAAAACAGGCTATGAATTTTATACTACTACTCCTACAGGGTTTATCCAATTTACACCAAGCTTTTTTTAACTTGTTGCTAACACATTGAAGTTGTTTAATTGCAAACGGATTTTGGATATCTCAAACGGTTTGGCCGTGGCGAGGCAACGAATTTATGGCAAGAAAAGGGAAACAAAGTGTTATAACTTCTGCATACATTAATTGATTTTGATGAAACTTTGGCTTAGTCTTCGTTGTACAAGGCTGATCACATGGATTTGACTATTGTGATTCAAAGTCATAGCGCCACCAACTGGAAGCAGAAAATGTGTCACTTTCAGCATACATTGAGATCACCCTCTTATTTTTACCTGATTTGCTTCAAAATTCATCAGAATAATGTTAAAACTTGGCACATGTAATCCTTTGAAAATGGGCAGGGAGGAGGGGCTCTATAACGGCACCTTGTAGTGCAGTAAATGTGGAGTGAATTTGACATAGTCCTTTGATGTTTAACCGTTTTAAGTGCCTATTGCCCGCTGTGCACAGTTGCCCTGAAGCCACCGGGGTGGCGGTGCCACCGGGCTTGGGCCCGCCATCGCAGCTATATTTATTAGGGCCCAAGCGAAAATTCGCGCAGGGCCCTCTTGTTCTTCTAAGGATTATTATTATTTTTTTATTTATTTATTTTTAGGGCCCAAGCGAAAATTCGCGCAGGGCCCTCTTGTTCTTCTAAGGATTATTATTATTTTTTTTTTTTTTTTTTTTTTTTTTTTTTCCGTCTTCCGGGGCTTTTTGGGGGCCTTAACATGCTCAAAAACTCTTGAAAATTGGCACACACATTGGAATCCGCGGCCATTAGGACGCCGGAGAGGCTGGTACCCGGGCGTGGCAGGGGGGCTCGACAGCGCCCCCTTGAAAAAAGTCTGAAAATTTGGTCCATATATTAAACATGCTTGCACGTATTAGTATGAAACTCGGTACACATATAGACCTCATCGGGCCGAACAACTTTCGCGCTCTAAGTTAATCGCCACGCCAACAGGAAGTCAGCTATTAAGGGTTGTTTGAAAAACGCATGCTCTGGAATTTGATATACTCCTCCTAGACGATTAATCCGATCGCCACCAAACTCGGTCAGCATGAAGTCAAGACACTGATGATTAAAAATTGCCAGGGGATTTTTGATATCTCGAACGGTTTGGCCGTGGCGAGGCAACGAATTTATGGCGAGAAAAAGGAAACAGGAAATGTGTTATAACGTCTTAATACATATATTGATCTTTATGAAACTTCACGAGTGTGTTCGTTATAGGAGTCTGATCACATGGATGTGACTATTGTGAGTCAAAGTTATAGCGCCACCAACTGGCAGCAGGAAGTGTATCACTTTTTGAAATGTTTTGAGATCACCCTCTTATTTTTACCTGATTTGCTTCAAACTTCATCAGTGTAATGTCAATACACAGCAGATGTAGACCTATGACAGGATTTTTGATATTTGAAATATTGTTGCCATGGCAACAGGTCAAACTGTAATAATATTCTTGAGTGTTTTTGAGGCTCTTAACATGCTTCAAATTGCATGAAACTCGACACACACATCAATATTGTCAACCAGTAGACATGGACAAAGCCATAGAAATGGGCGTGGTGGAGGGGCTCAGTAGCGCCACCTTTTGACAAAAGTGGGGGTTAGTTTTTCCTACAGTCACCAAACTCGGTACACATATTATTCTCATCAAGCCGGACAATTTTCTAATTTACATTCATTAGCTCCGACCAACAGGAAGTCAGCTATTTTGGTTTGAATGTTAATTTTTTGAAAAAACAGGCTATGAATTTTATACTACTACTCCTACAGGGTTTATCCAATTTACACCAAGCTTTTTTTAACTTGTTGCGAACACATTGAAGTTGTTTAATTGCAAACGGATTTTGGATATCTCAAACGGTTTGGCCGTGGCGAGGCAACGAATTTATGGCGAGAAAAGGGAAACAGGAAATGTGTTATAACTTCTGCATACATTGATTGATGTTTATGAAACTTCAGGAGTGTGTTGGTTGTAGTAGTCTGATCACATGGATGTAACTATTGTGAGTCAAAGTTATAGCGCCACCAAATGGCAGCAAGAAGTGTATCACTTTTAAAATGCTTTGAGATCACCCTCTTATTTTTACCTGATTTGCTTCAAACTTCATCAGTGTAATGTCAATACACAGCAGATGTAGACCTATGACAGGATTTTTGATATTTGAAATATTGTTGCCATGGCAACAGGTCAAACTGTAATAATATTCTTGAGTGTTTTTGAGGCTCTTAACATGCTTCAAATTGCATGAAACTCGACACACACATCAATATTGTCAACCAGTAGACATGGACAAAGCCATAGAAATGGGCGTGGTGGAGGGGCTCAGTAGCGCCACCTTTTGACAAAAGTGGGGGGGGTTAGTTTTTCCTACAGTCACCAAACTCGGTACACATATTATTCTCATCAAGCCGGACAATTTTCTAATTTACATTCATTAGCTCCGACCAACAGGAAGTCAGCTATTTTGGTTTGAATGTTAATTTTTTGAAAAAACAGGCTATGAATTTTATACTACTACTCCTACAGGGTTTATCCAATTTACACCAAGCTTTTTTAACTTGTTGCTAACACATTGAAGTTGTTTAATTGCAAACAGATTTTGGATATCTCAAACGGTTTGGCCGTGGCGAGGCAACGAATTTATGGCAAGAAAAGGGAAACAAAGTGTTATAACTTCTGCATACATTAATTGATTTTGATGAAACTTTGGCTTAGTCTTCGTTGTACAAGGCTGATCACATGGATTTGACTATTGTGATTCAAAGTCATAGCGCCACCAACTGGAAGCAGAAAATGTGTCACTTTCAGCATACATTGAGATCACCCTCTTATTTTTACCTGATTTGCTTCAAAATTCATCAGAATAATGTTAAAACTTGGCACATGTAATCCTTTGAAAATGGGCAGGGAGGAGGGGCTCTATAACGGCACCTTGTAGTGCAGTAAATGTGGAGTGAATTTGACATAGTCCTTTGATGTTTAACCGTTTTAAGTGCCTATTGCCCGCTGTGCACAGTTGCCCTGAAGCCACCGGGGTGGCGGTGCCACCGGGCTTGGGCCCGCCATCGCTGCTCGCAGCTATATTTATTTATTTTTTTTATTTTTTTATTTTTATTTTTTTCCGTCTTCCGGGGCTTTTTGGGGGCCTTAACATGCTCAAAAACTCTTGAAAATTGGCACACACATTGGAATCCGCGGCCATTAGGACGCCGGAGAGGCTGGTACCCGGGCATGGCAGGGGGGCTCGACAGCGCCCCCTTGAAAAAAGTCTGAAAATTTGGTCCATATATTAAACATGCTTGCACGTATTAGTATGAAACTCGGTACACATATAGACCTCATCGGGCCGAACAACTTTCGCGCTCTAAGTTAATCGCCACGTCAACAGGAAGTCAGCTATTAAGGGTTGTTTGAAAAACGCATGCTCTGGAATTTGATATACTCCTCCTAGACGATTAATCCGATCGCCACCAAACTCGGTCAGCATGAAGTCAAGACACTGATGATTAAAAATTGCCAGGGGATTTTTGATATCTCGAACGGTTTGGCCATGGCGAGGCAACGAATTTATGGCGAGAAAAAGGAAACAGGAAATGTGTTATAACGTCTTAATACATATATTGATCTTTATGAAACTTCACGAGTGTGTTCGTTATAGGAGTCTGATCACATGGATGTGACTATTGTGAGTCAAAGTTATAGCGCCACCAACTGGCAGCAGGAAGTGTATCACTTTTTGAAATGTTTTGAGATCACCCTCTTATTTTTACCTGATTTGCTTCAAACTTCATCAGTGTAATGTCAATACACAGCAGATGTAGACCTATGACAGGATTTTTGATATTTGAAATATTATTGCCATGGCAACAGGTCAAACTGTAATAATATTCTTGAGTGTTTTTGAGGCTCTTAACATGCTTCAAATTGCATGAAACTCGACACACACATCAATATTGTCAACCAGTAGACATGGACAAAGCCATAGAAATGGGCGTGGTGGAGGGGCTCAGTAGCGCCACCTTTTGACAAAAGTGGGGGGGTTAGTTTTTCCTACAATCACCAAACTCGGTACACATATTATTCTCATCAAGCCGGACAATTTTCTAATTTACATTCATTAGCTCCGACCAACAGGAAGTCAGCTATTTTGGTTTGAATGTTAATTTTTTGAAAAAACAGGCTATGAATTTTATACTACTACTCCTACAAGGTTTATCCAATTTACACCAAGCTTTTTTTAACTTGTTGCGAACACATTGAAGTTGTTTAATTGCAAACGGATTTTGGATATCTCAAACGGTTTGGCCGTGGCGAGGCAACGAATTTATGGCGAGAAAAGGGAAACAGGAAATGTGTTATAACTTCTGCATACATTGATTGATGTTTATGAAACTTCAGGAGTGTGTTGGTTGTAGTAGTCTGATCACATGGATGTAACTATTGTGAGTCAAAGTTATAGCGCCACCAAATGGCAGCAAGAAGTGTATCACTTTTAAAATGCTTTGAGATCACCCTCTTATTTTTACCTGATTTGCTTCAAACTTCATCAGTGTAATGTCAATACACAGCAGATGTAGACCTATGACAGGATTTTTGATATTTGAAATATTGTTGCCATGGCAACAGGTCAAACTGTAATAATATTCTTGAGTGTTTTTGAGGCTCTTAACATGCTTCAAATTGCATGAAACTCGACACACACATCAATATTGTCAACCAGTAGACATGGACAAAGCCATAGAAATGGGCGTGGTGGAGGGGCTCAGTAGCGCCACCTTTTGACAAAAGTGGGGGGGTTCGTTTTTCCTACAGTCACCAAACTCGGTACACATATTGTTCTCATCAAGCCGGACAATTTTCTAATTTACATTCATTAGCTCCGACCAACAGGAAGTCAGCTATTTTGGTTTGAATGTTAATTTTTAGAAAAAACAGGCTATGAATTTTATACTACTACTCCTACAGGGTTTATCCAATTTACACCAAGCTTTTTTAACTTGTTGCTAACACATTGAAGTTGTTTAATTGCAAACGGATTTTGGATATCTCAAACGGTTTGGCCGTGGCGAGGCAACGAATTTATGGCAAGAAAAGGGAAACAAAGTGTTATAACTTCTGCATACATTAATTGATTTTGATGAAACTTTGGCTTAGTCTTCGTTGTACAAGGCTGATCACATGGATTTGACTATTGTGATTCAAAGTCATAGCGCCACCAACTGGAAGCAGAAAATGTGTCACTTTCAGCATACATTGAGATCACCCTCTTATTTTTACCTGATTTGCTTCAAAATTCATCAGAATAATGTTAAAACTTGGCACATGTAATCCTTTGAAAATGGGCAGGGAGGAGGGGCTCTATAACGGCACCTTGTAGTGCAGTAAATGTGGAGTGAATTTGACATAGTCCTTTGATGTTTAACCGTTTTAAGTGCCTATTGCCCGCTGTGCACAGTTGCCCTGAAGCCACCGGGCTTGGGCCCGCCATCGCTGCTCGCAGCTATATTTATTCTTCTTCTTCTTCTTCTTCTTCTTCTTCTCCAAAATGAATCGCATTTGAGAGGGCCTAAACGTGCTCGAAAACTCACGAAACTTTGCACACGCATCAGAAGTGGTGAAAATTTACGTCTGTTATGGGTTTCGGAATTGGGCGTGGCAAAATGGCTCGACAGCGCCATCTAACGTACAGCCCCGCTCGCTACATTACACTAGGGCTTTGAAATTCGGTACACACATTTATCAGCCCAGTACCTACAAAAAATTCTCTTGGAGCGAAATCCGAAACCAAACAGGAAGTCAGATATTTTTAATCAATTCACCGTTTTTTGCATTTTCCAGACGTTGTACTTTAACAAACTCCTCCTAGAGATTTAATCAGATCAATGTCATTTTTGGTCAGTCTAATCTAAAGGCCTTTGTGACGTTAAATTGCGAAGATCTAGAGTTTTCACTGAAGGGCTTGTCCGTGGCGGCCTGACAAAGTTTGATGTCGTCGTCATGAAAGAGGAAGCTGCTGTAACTCAGGCATACAATGTCCGATCTGCCCCAAACTTCACATGTGTGATAAGAGTCCTGGTCTAAAGAAATATATATGACAATATTTAGTTAGTCATAGCGCCACCTGCTGGCAACAGGAAATGGCATGCTTCACAATGTAATTCACTACCACAGTCACATTTCATTATGCCACGAAGTACCAAACATGCTAGAGACACGTTAAATCATGCAACACTTGGCTGAGTGCTAATTTATGCGATTAACGCCACGAAAGAAACAGGAAGTTGTTGTAACTCAGGCATACAATGTCCGATCTGCTTCAAACTTCACGTGTTCAATGATAGTCCTGGCGTGAAGACATCAACATGGCAAAATTCAGTTATGGTGAAAGCGCCACCTGTTGGCCGCAGGAAGTGTGGCATTTCGAAATGACTTTGCCATAATTCTCCTGTATTCACTCACTTAAATGCATGACGCCCACTGTTCACTGTTTTCCTGAGGCCAACGGGTGGCGGTGAGCCCGGGTGCGAGGGCCCTCTCAACGCTGCTTGCAGCTTTAATTAGGGCCCAAGCGAAAATTCGCGCAGGGCCCTCTTGTTCTTCTAAGGATTATTTAGGGCCCAAGCGAAAATTCGCGCAGGGCCTTCTTGTTCTTCTAAGGATTATTAGGGCCCAAGCGAAAATTCGCGCAGGGCCCTCTTGTTCTTCTAAGGATTATTATTATTTATTTATTTATTTTATTTTTTTTTTTCCGTCTTCCGGGGCTTTTTGGGGGCCTTAACATGCTCAAAAACTCTTGAAAATTGGCACACACATTGGAATCCGCGGCCATTAGGACGCCGGAGAGGCTGGTACCCGGGCGTGGCAGGGGGGCTCGACAGCGCCCCCTTGAAAAAAGTCTGAAAATTTGGTCCATATATTAAACATGCTTGCACGTATTAGTATGAAACTCGGTACACATATAGACCTCATCGGGCCGAACAACTTTCGCGCTCTAAGTTAATTGCCACGCCAACAGGAAGTCAGCTATTAAGGGTTGTTTGAAAAACGCATGCTCTGGAATTTGATATACTCCTCCTAGACGATTAATCCGATCGCCACCAAACTCGGTCAGCATGAAGTCAAGACACTGATGATTAAAAATTGCCAGGGGATTTTTGATATCTCGAACGGTTTGGCCGTGGCGAGGCAACGAATTTATGGCGAGAAAAAGGAAACAGGAAATGTGTTATAACGTCTTAATACATATATTGATCTTTATGAAACTTCACGAGTGTGTTCGTTATAGGAGTCTGATCACATGGATGTGACTATTGTGAGTCAAAGTTATAGCGCCACCAACTGGCAGCAGGAAGTGTATCACTTTTTGAAATGTTTTGAGATCACCCTCTTATTTTTACCTGATTTGCTTCAAACTTCATCAGTGTAATGTCAATACACAGCAGATGTAGACCTATGACAGGATTTTTGATATTTGAAATATTGTTGCCATGGCAACAGGTCAAACTGTAATAATATTCTTGAGTGTTTTTGAGGCTCTTAACATGCTTCAAATTGCATGAAACTCGACACACACATCAATATTGTCAACCAGTAGACATGGACAAAGCCATAGAAATGGGCGTGGTGGAGGGGCTCAGTAGCGCCACCTTTTGACAAAAGTGGGGGGTTAGTTTTTCCTACAGTCACCAAACTCGGTACACATATTATTCTCATCAAGCCGGACAATTTTCTAATTTACATTCATTAGCTCCGACCAACAGGAAGTCAGCTATTTTGGTTTGAATGTTAATTTTTTGAAAAAACAGGCTATGAATTTTATACTACTACTCCTACAGGGTTTATCCAATTTACACCAAGCTTTTTTTAACTTGTTGCTAACACATTGAAGTTGTTTAATTGCAAACGGATTTTGGATATCTCAAACGGTTTGGCCGTGGCGAGGCAACGAATTTATGGCGAGAAAAGGGAAACAGGAAATGTGTTATAACTTCTGCATACATTGATTGATGTTTATGAAACTTCAGGAGTGTGTTGGTTGTAGTAGTCTGATCACATGGATGTAACTATTGTGAGTCAAAGTTATAGCGCCACCAAATGGCAGCAAGAAGTGTATCACTTTTAAAATGCTTTGAGATCACCCTCTTATTTTTACCTGATTTGCTTCAAACTTCATCAGTGTAATGTCAATACACAGCAGATGTAGACCTATGACAGGATTTTTGATATTTGAAATATTGTTGCCATGGCAACAGGTCAAACTGTAATAATATTCTTGAGTGTTTTTGAGGCTCTTAACATGCTTCAAATTGCATGAAACTCGACACACACATCAATATTGTCAACCAGTAGACATGGACAAAGCCATAGAAATGGGCGTGGTGGAGGGGCTCAGTAGCGCCACCTTTTGACAAAAGTGGGGGTTAGATTGTCCTACAGTCACCAAACTCGGTACACATATTGTTCTCATCAAGCCGGACAATTTTCTAATTTACATTCATTAGCTCCGACCAACAGGAAGTCAGCTATTTTGGTTTGAATGTTAATTTTTTGAAAAAACAGGCTATGAATTTTATACTACTACTCCTACAGGGTTTATCCAATTTACACCAAGCTTTTTTTAACTTGTTGCTAACACATTGAAGTTGTTTAATTGCAAACGGATTTTGGATATCTCAAACGGTTTGGCCGTGGCGAGGCAACGAATTTATGGCAAGAAAAGGGAAACAAAGTGTTATAACTTCTGCATACATTAATTGATTTTGATGAAACTTTGGCTTAGTCTTCGTTGTACAAGGCTGATCACATGGATTTGACTATTGTGATTCAAAGTCATAGCGCCACCAACTGGAAGCAGAAAATGTGTCACTTTCAGCATACATTGAGATCACCCTCTTATTTTTACCTGATTTGCTTCAAAATTCATCAGAATAATGTTAAAACTTGGCACATGTAATCCTTTGAAAATGGGCAGGGAGGAGGGGCTCTATAACGGCACCTTGTAGTGCAGTAAATGTGGAGTGAATTTGACATAGTCCTTTGATGTTTAACCGTTTTAAGTGCCTATTGCCCGCTGTGCACAGTTGCCCTGAAGCCACCGGGGTGGCGGTGCCACCGGGCTTGGGCCCGCCATCGCTGCTCGCAGCTATATTTATTAGGGCCCAAGCGAAAATTCGCGCAGGGCCCTCTTGTTCTTCTAAGGATTATTATTATTTTTTTATTTATTTATTTTTAGGGCCCAAGCGAAAATTCGCGCAGGGCCCTCTTGTTCTTCTAAGGATTATTATTATTTTATTTTTTTTTTTTTATTTTTTTTTTTTTTTTTTTTTTTTTTTTTCCGTCTTCCGGGGCTTTTTGGGGGCCTTAACATGCTCAAAAACTCTTGAAAATTGGCACACACATTGGAATCCGCGGCCATTAGGACGCCGGAGAGGCTGGTACCCGGGCGTGGCAGGGGGGCTCGACAGCGCCCCCTTGAAAAAAGTCTGAAAATTTGGTCCATATATTAAACATGCTTGCACGTATTAGTATGAAACTCGGTACACATATAGACCTCATCGGGCCGAACAACTTTCGCGCTCTAAGTTAATCGCCACGCCAACAGGAAGTCAGCTATTAAGGGTTGTTTGAAAAACGCATGCTCTGGAATTTGATATACTCCTCCTAGACGATTAATCCGATCGCCACCAAACTCGGTCAGCATGAAGTCAAGACACTGATGATTAAAAATTGCCAGGGGATTTTTGATATCTCGAACGGTTTGGCCGTGGCGAGGCAACGAATTTATGGCGAGAAAAAGGAAACAGGAAATGTGTTATAACGTCTTAATACATATATTGATCTTTATGAAACTTCACGAGTGTGTTCGTTATAGGAGTCTGATCACATGGATGTGACTATTGTGAGTCAAAGTTATAGCGCCACCAACTGGCAGCAGGAAGTGTATCACTTTTTGAAATGTTTTGAGATCACCCTCTTATTTTTACCTGATTTGCTTCAAACTTCATCAGTGTAATGTCAATACACAGCAGATGTAGACCTATGACAGGATTTTTGATATTTGAAATATTGTTGCCATGGCAACAGGTCAAACTGTAATAATATTCTTGAGTGTTTTTGAGGCTCTTAACATGCTTCAAATTGCATGAAACTCGACACACACATCAATATTGTCAACCAGTAGACATGGACAAAGCCATAGAAATGGGCGTGGTGGAGGGGCTCAGTAGCGCCACCTTTTGACAAAAGTGGGGGGGTTAGTTTTTCCTACAGTCACCAAACTCGGTACACATATTATTCTCATCAAGCCGGACAATTTTCTAATTTACATTCATTAGCTCCGACCAACAGGAAGTCAGCTATTTTGGTTTGAATGTTAATTTTTTGAAAAAACAGGCTATGAATTTTATACTACTACTCCTACAGGGTTTATCCAATTTACACCAAGCTTTTTTTAACTTGTTGCGAACACATTGAAGTTGTTTAATTGCAAACGGATTTTGGATATCTCAAACGGTTTGGCCGTGGCGAGGCAACGAATTTATGGCGAGAAAAGGGAAACAGGAAATGTGTTATAACTTCTGCATACATTGATTGATGTTTATGAAACTTCAGGAGTGTGTTGGTTGTAGTAGTCTGATCACATGGATGTAACTATTGTGAGTCAAAGTTATAGCGCCACCAAATGGCAGCAAGAAGTGTATCACTTTTAAAATGCTTTGAGATCACCCTCTTATTTTTACCTGATTTGCTTCAAACTTCATCAGTGTAATGTCAATACACAGCAGATGTAGACCTATGACAGGATTTTTGATATTTGAAATATTGTTGCCATGGCAACAGGTCAAACTGTAATAATATTCTTGAGTGTTTTTGAGGCTCTTAACATGCTTCAAATTGCATGAAACTCGACACACACATCAATATTGTCAACCAGTAGACATGGACAAAGCCATAGAAATGGGCGTGGTGGAGGGGCTCAGTAGCGCCACCTTTTGACAAAAGTGGGGGTTAGTTTTTCCTACAGTCACCAAACTCGGTACACATATTATTCTCATCAAGCCGGACAATTTTCTAATTTACATTCATTAGCTCCGACCAACAGGAAGTCAGCTATTTTGGTTTGAATGTTAATTTTTTGAAAAAACAGGCTATGAATTTTATACTACTACTCCTACAGGGTTTATCCATTTTACACCAAGCTTTTTTAACTTGTTGCTAACACATTGAAGTTGTTTAATTGCAAACGGATTTTGGATATCTCAAACGGTTTGGCCGTGGCGAGGCAACGAATTTATGGCAAGAAAAGGGAAACAAAGTGTTATAACTTCTGCATACATTAATTGATTTTGATGAAACTTTGGCTTAGTCTTCGTTGTACAAGGCTGATCACATGGATTTGACTATTGTGATTCAAAGTCATAGCGCCACCAACTGGAAGCAGAAAATGTGTCACTTTCAGCATACATTGAGATCACCCTCTTATTTTTACCTGATTTGCTTCAAAATTCATCAGAATAATGTTAAAACTTGGCACATGTAATCCTTTGAAAATGGGCAGGGAGGAGGGGCTCTATAACGGCACCTTGTAGTGCAGTAAATGTGGAGTGAATTTGACATAGTCCTTTGATGTTTAACCGTTTTAAGTGCCTATTGCCCGCTGTGCACAGTTGCCCTGAAGCCACCGGGGTGGCGGTGCCACCGGGCTTGGGCCCGCCATCGCTGCTCGCAGCTATATTTATTTATTTATTTATTTTTTTATTTTTTTATTTTTTTCCGTCTTCCGGGGCTTTTTGGGGGCCTTAACATGCTCAAAAACTCTTGAAAATTGGCACACACATTGGAATCCGCGGCCATTAGGACGCCGGAGAGGCTGGTACCCGGGCGTGGCAGGGGGGCTCGACAGCGCCCCCTTGAAAAAAGTCTGAAAATTTGGTCCATATATTAAACATGCTTGCACGTATTAGTATGAAACTCGGTACACATATAGACCTCATCGGGCCGAACAACTTCCGCGCTCTAAGTTAATCGCCACGCCAACAGGAAGTCAGCTATTAAGGGTTGTTTGAAAAACGCATGCTCTGGAATTTGATATACTCCTCCTAGACGATTAATCCGATCGCCACCAAACTCGGTCAGCATGAAGTCAAGACACTGATGATTAAAAATTGCCAGGGGATTTTTGATATCTCGAACGGTTTGGCCGTGGCGAGGCAACGAATTTATGGCGAGAAAAAGGAAACAGGAAATGTGTTATAACGTCTTAATACATATATTGATCTTTATGAAACTTCACGAGTGTGTTCGTTATAGGAGTCTGATCACATGGATGTGACTATTGTGAGTCAAAGTTATAGCGCCACCAACTGGCAGCAGGAAGTGTATCACTTTTTGAAATGTTTTGAGATCACCCTCTTATTTTTACCTGATTTGCTTCAAACTTCATCAGTGTAATGTCAATACACAGCAGATGTAGACCTATGACAGGATTTTTGATATTTGAAATATTGTTGCCATGGCAACAGGTCAAACTGTAATAATATTCTTGAGTGTTTTTGAGGCTCTTAACATGCTTCAAATTGCATGAAACTCGACACACACATCAATATTTTCAACCAGTAGACATGGACAAAGCCATAGAAATGGGCGTGGTGGAGGGGCTCAGTAGCGCCACCTTTTGACAAAAGTGGGGGGGTTAGTTTTTCCTACAGTCACCAAACTCGGTACACATATTATTCTCATCAAGCCGGACAATTTTCTAATTTACATTCATTAGCTCCGACCAACAGGAAGTCAGCTATTTTGGTTTGAATGTTAATTTTTTGAAAAAACAGGCTATGAATTTTATACTACTACTCCTACAGGGTTTATCCAATTTACACCAAGCTTTTTTTAACTTGTTGCGAACACATTGAAGTTGTTTAATTGCAAACGGATTTTGGATATCTCAAACGGTTTGGCCGTGGCGAGGCAACGAATTTATGGCGAGAAAAGGGAAACAGGAAATGTGTTATAACTTCTGCATACATTGATTGATGTTTATGAAACTTCAGGAGTGTGTTGGTTGTAGTAGTCTGATCACATGGATGTAACTATTGTGAGTCAAAGTTATAGCGCCACCAAATGGCAGCAAGAAGTGTATCACTTTTAAAATGCTTTGAGATCACCCTCTTATTTTTACCTGATTTGCTTCAAACTTCATCAGTGTAATGTCAATACACAGCAGATGTAGACCTATGACAGGATTTTTGATATTTGAAATATTGTTGCCATGGCAACAGGTCAAACTGTAATAATATTCTTGAGTGTTTTTGAGGCTCTTAACATGCTTCAAATTGCATGAAACTCGACACACACATCAATATTGTCAACCAGTAGACATGGACAAAGCCATAGAAATGGGCGTGGTGGAGGGGCTCAGTAGCGCCACCTTTTGACAAAAGTGGGGGTTAGTTTTTCCTACAGTCACCAAACTCGGTACACATATTATTCTCATCAAGCCGGACAATTTTCTAATTTACATTCATTAGCTCCGACCAACAGGAAGTCAGCTATTTTGGTTTGAATGTTAATTTTTTGAAAAAACAGGCTATGAATTTTATACTACTACTCCTACAGGGTTTATCCAATTTACACCAAGCTTTTTTTAACTTGTTGCTAACACATTGAAGTTGTTTAATTGCAAACGGATTTTGGATATCTCAAACGGTTTGGCCGTGGCGAGGCAACGAATTTATGGCAAGAAAAGGGAAACAAAGTGTTATAACTTCTGCATACATTAATTGATTTTGATGAAACTTTGGCTTAGTCTTCGTTGTACAAGGCTGATCACATGGATTTGACTATTGTGATTCAAAGTCATAGCGCCACCAACTGGAAGCAGAAAATGTGTCACTTTCAGCATACATTGAGATCACCCTCTTATTTTTACCTGATTTGCTTCAAAATTCATCAGAATAATGTTAAAACTTGGCACATGTAATCCTTTGAAAATGGGCAGGGAGGAGGGGCTCTATAGCGGCACCTTGTAGTGCAGTAAATGTGGAGTGAATTTGACATAGTCCTTTGATGTTTAACCGTTTTAAGTGCCTATTGCCCGCTGTGCACAGTTGCCCTGAAGCCACCGGGGTGGCGGTGCCACCGGGCTTGGGCCCGCCATCGCTGCTCGCAGCTATATTTTTTTTTTTTTCCGTCTTCCGGGGCTTTTTGGGGGCCTTAACATGCTCAAAAACTCTTGAAAATTGGCACACACATTGGAATCCGCGGCCATTAGGACGCCGGAGAGGCTGGTACCCGGGCGTGGCAGGGGGCTCGACAGCGCCCCCTTGAAAAAAGTCTGAAAATTTGGTCCATATATTAAACATGCTTGCACGTATTAGTATGAAACTCGGTACACATATAGACCTCATCGGGCCGAACAACTTTCGCGCTCTAAGTTAATCGCCACGTCAACAGGAAGTCAGCTATTAAGGGTTGTTTGAAAAACGCATGCTCTGGAATTTGATATACTCCTCCTAGACGATTAATCCGATCGCCACCAAACTCGGTCAGCATGAAGTCAAGACACTGATGATTAAAAATTGCCAGGGGATTTTTGATATCTCGAACGGTTTGGCCGTGGCGAGGCAACGAATTTATGGCGAGAAAAAGGAAACAGGAAATGTGTTATAACGTCTTAATACATATATTGATCTTTATGAAACTTCACGAGTGTGTTCGTTATAGGAGTCTGATCACATGGATGTGACTATTGTGAGTCAAAGTTATAGCGCCACCAACTGGCAGCAGGAAGTGTATCACTTTTTGAAATGTTTTGAGATCACCCTCTTATTTTTACCTGATTTGCTTCAAACTTCATCAGTGTAATGTCAATACACAGCAGATGTAGACCTATGACAGGATTTTTGATATTTGAAATATTATTGCCATGGCAACAGGTCAAACTGTAATAATATTCTTGAGTGTTTTTGAGGCTCTTAACATGCTTCAAATTGCATGAAACTCGACACACACATCAATATTGTCAACCAGTAGACATGGACAAAGCCATAGAAATGGGCGTGGTGGAGGGGCTCAGTAGCGCCACCTTTTGACAAAAGTGGGGGGGTTAGTTTTTCCTACAATCACCAAACTCGGTACACATATTATTCTCATCAAGCCGGACAATTTTCTAATTTACATTCATTAGCTCCGACCAACAGGAAGTCAGCTATTTTGGTTTGAATGTTAATTTTTTGAAAAAACAGGCTATGAATTTTATACTACTACTCCTACAAGGTTTATCCAATTTACACCAAGCTTTTTTTAACTTGTTGCGAACACATTGAAGTTGTTTAATTGCAAACGGATTTTGGATATCTCAAACGGTTTGGCCGTGGCGAGGCAACGAATTTATGGCGAGAAAAGGGAAACAGGAAATGTGTTATAACTTCTGCATACATTGATTGATGTTTATGAAACTTCAGGAGTGTGTTGGTTGTAGTAGTCTGATCACATGGATGTAACTATTGTGAGTCAAAGTTATAGCGCCACCAAATGGCAGCAAGAAGTGTATCACTTTTAAAATGCTTTGAGATCACCCTCTTATTTTTACCTGATTTGCTTCAAACTTCATCAGTGTAATGTCAATACACAGCAGATGTAGACCTATGACAGGATTTTTGATATTTGAAATATTGTTGCCATGGCAACATGTCAAACTGTAATAATATTCTTGAGTGTTTTTGAGGCTCTTAACATGCTTCAAATTGCATGAAACTCGACACACACATCAATATTGTCAACCAGTAGACATGGACAAAGCCATAGAAATGGGCGTGGTGGAGGGGCTCAGTAGCGCCACCTTTTGACAAAAGTGGGGGGGTTAGTTTTTCCTACAGTCACCAAACTCGGTACACATATTATTCTCATCAAGCCGGACAATTTTCTAATTTACATTCATTAGCTCCGACCAACAGGAAGTCAGCTATTTTGGTTTGAATGTTAATTTTTTGAAAAAACAGGCTATGAATTTTATACTACTACTCCTACAGGGTTTATCCAATTTACACCAAACGTTTTTTAACTTGTTGCTAACACATTGAAGTTGTTTAATTGCAAACGGATTTTGGATATCTCAAACGGTTTGGCCGTGGCGAGGCAACGAATTTATGGCAAGAAAAGGGAAACAAAGTGTTATAACTTCTGCATACATTAATTGATTTTGATGAAACTTTGGCTTAGTCTTCGTTGTACAAGGCTGATCACATGGATTTGACTATTGTGATTCAAAGTCATAGCGCCACCAACTGGAAGCAGAAAATGTGTCACTTTCAGCATACATTGAGATCACCCTCTTATTTTTACCTGATTTGCTTCAAAATTCATCAGAATAATGTTAAAACTTGGCACATGTAATCCTTTGAAAATGGGCAGGGAGGAGGGGCTCTATAACGGCACCTTGTACTGCAGTAAATGTGGAGTGAATTTGACATAGTCCTTTGATGTTTAACCGTTTTAAGTGCCTATTGCCCGCTGTGCACAGTTGCCCTGAAGCCACCGGGGTGGCGGTGCCACCGGGCTTGGGCCCGCCATCGCTGCTCGCAGCTATATTTATTAGGGCCCAAGCGAAAATTCGCGCAGGGCCCTCTTGTTCTTCTAAGGATTATTATTATTTTTTTTTATTTATTTATTTATTTTTTTTTTTTCGTCTTCCGGGGCTTTTTGGGGGCCTTAACATGCTCAAAAACTCTTGAAAATTGGCACACACATTGGAATCCGCGGCCATTAGGACGCCGGAGAGGCTGGTACCCGGGCGTGGCAGGGGGGCTCGACAGCGCCCCCTTGAAAAAAGTCTGAAAATTTGGTCCATATATTAAACATGCTTGCACGTATTAGTATGAAACTCGGTACACATATAGACCTCATCGGGCCGAACAACTTTCGCGCTCTAAGTTAATCGCCACGCCAACAGGAAGTCAGCTATTAAGGGTTGTTTGAAAAACGCATGCTCTGGAATTTGATATACTCCTCCTAGACGATTAATCCGATCGCCACCAAACTCGGTCAGCATGAAGTCAAGACACTGATGATTAAAAATTGCCAGGGGATTTTTGATATCTCGAACGGTTTGGCCGTGGCGAGGCAACGAATTTATGGCGAGAAAAAGGAAACAGGAAATGTGTTATAACGTCTTAATACATATATTGATCTTTATGAAACTTCACGAGTGTGTTCGTTATAGGAGTCTGATCACATGGATGTGACTATTGTGAGTCAAAGTTATAGCGCCACCAACTGGCAGCAGGAAGTGTATCACTTTTTGAAATGTTTTGAGATCACCCTCTTATTTTTACCTGATTTGCTTCAAACTTCATCAGTGTAATGTCAATACACAGCAGATGTAGACCTATGACAGGATTTTTGATATTTGAAATATTGTTGCCATGGCAACAGGTCAAACTGTAATAATATTCTTGAGTGTTTTTGAGGCTCTTAACATGCTTCAAATTGCATGAAACTCGACACACACATCAATATTGTCAACCAGTAGACATGGACAAAGCCATAGAAATGGGCGTGGTGGAGGGGCTCAGTAGCGCCACCTTTTGACAAAAGTGGGGGGGTTAGTTTTTCCTACAGTCACCAAACTCGGTACACATATTATTCTCATCAAGCCGGACAATTTTCTAATTTACATTCATTAGCTCCGACCAACAGGAAGTCAGCTATTTTGGTTTGAATGTTAATTTTTTGAAAAAACAGGCTATGAATTTTATACTACTACTCCTACAGGGTTTATCCAATTTACACCAAGCTTTTTTTAACTTGTTGCGAACACATTGAAGTTGTTTAATTGCAAACGGATTTTGGATATCTCAAACGGTTTGGCCGTGGCGAGGCAACGAATTTATGGCGAGAAAAGGGAAACAGGAAATGTGTTATAACTTCTGCATACATTGATTGATGTTTATGAAACTTCAGGAGTGTGTTGGTTGTAGTAGTCTGATCACATGGATGTAACTATTGTGAGTCAAAGTTATAGCGCCACCAAATGGCAGCAAGAAGTGTATCACTTTTAAAATGCTTTGAGATCACCCTCTTATTTTTACCTGATTTGCTTCAAACTTCATCAGTGTAATGTCAATACACAGCAGATGTAGACCTATGACAGGATTTTTGATATTTGAAATATTGTTGCCATGGCAACAGGTCAAACTGTAATAATATTCTTGAGTGTTTTTGAGGCTCTTAACATGCTTCAAATTGCATGAAACTCGACACACACATCAATATTGTCAACCAGTAGACATGGACAAAGCCATAGAAATGGGCGTGGTGGAGGGGCTCAGTAGCGCCACCTTTTGACAAAAGTGGGGGTTAGTTTTTCCTACAGTCACCAAACTCAGTACACATATTATTCTCATCAAGCCGGACAATTTTCTAATTTACATTCATTAGCTCCGACCAACAGGAAGTCAGCTATTTTGGTTTGAATGTTAATTTTTTGAAAAAACAGGCTATGAATTTTATACTACTACTCCTACAGGGTTTATCCAATTTACACCAAGCTTTTTTTAACTTGTTGCTAACACATTGAAGTTGTTTAATTGCAAACGGATTTTGGATATCTCAAACGGTTTGGCCGTGGCGAGGCAATGAATTTATGGCAAGAAAAGGGAAACAAAGTGTTATAACTTCTGCATACATTAATTGATTTTGATGAAACTTTGGCTTAGTCTTCGTTGTACAAGGCTGATCACATGGATTTGACTATTGTGATTCAAAGTCATAGCGCCACCAACTGGAAGCAGAAAATGTGTCACTTTCAGCATACATTGAGATCACCCTCTTATTTTTACCTGATTTGCTTCAAAATTCATCAGAATAATGTTAAAACTTGGCACATGTAATCCTTTGAAAATGGGCAGGGAGGAGGGGCTCTATAGCGGCACCTTGTAGTGCAGTAAATGTGGAGTGAATTTGACATAGTCCTTTGATGTTTAACCGTTTTAAGTGCCTATTGCCCGCTGTGCACAGTTGCCCTGAAGCCACCGGGGTGGCGGTGCCACCGGGCTTGGGCCCGCCATCGCTGCTCGCAGCTATATTTATTCTTCTTCTTCTTCTTCTTCTTCTTCTTCTTCTTCTCCAAAATGAATCGCATTTGAGAGGGCCTAAACGTGCTCGAAAACTCACGAAACTTTGCACACGCATCAGAAGTGGTGAAAATTTACGTCTGTTATGGGTTTCGGAATTGGGCGTGGCAAAATGGCTCGACAGCGCCATCTAACGTACAGCCCCGCTCGCTACATTACACTAGGGCTTTGAAATTCGGTACACACATTTATCAGCCCAGTACCTACAAAAAATTCTCTTGGAGCGAAATCCGAAACCAAACAGGAAGTCAGATATTTTTAATCAATTCACCGTTTTTTGCATTTTCCAGACGTTGTACTTTAACAAACTCCTCCTAGAGATTTAATCAGATCAATGTCATTTTTGGTCAGTCTAATCTAAAGGCCTTTGTGACGTTAAATTGCGAAGATCTAGAGTTTTCACTGAAGGGCTTGTCCGTGGCGGCCTGACAAAGTTTGATGTCGTCGTCATGAAAGAGGAAGCTGCTGTAACTCAGGCATACAATGTCCGATCTGCCCCAAACTTCACATGTGTGATAAGAGTCCTGGTCTAAAGAAATATACATGACAATATTTAGTTAGTCATAGCGCCACCTGCTGGCAACAGGAAATGGCATGCTTCACAATGTAATTCACTACCACAGTCACATTTCATTATGCCACGAAGTACCAAACATGCTAGAGACACGTTAAATCATGCAACACTTGGCTGAGTGCTAATTTATGCGATTAACACCACGAAAGAAACAGGAAGTTGTTGTAACTCAGGCATACAATGTCCGATCTGCTTCAAACTTCACGTGTTCAATGATAGTCCTGGCCTGAAGACATCAACATGGCAAAATTCAGTTATGGTGAAAGCGCCACCTGTTGGCCACAGGAAGTGTGGCATTTCGAAATGACTTTGCCATAATTCTCCTGTATTCACTCACTTAAATGCATGACGCCCACTGTTCACTGTTTTCCTGAGGCCAACGGGTGGCGGTGAGCCCGGGTGTGAGGGCCCTCTCAACGCTGCTTGCAGCTTTAATTAGGGCCCAAGCGAAAATTCGCGCAGGGCCCTCTTGTTCTTCTAAGGATTATTTAGGGCCCAAGCGAAAATTCGCGCAGGGCCTTCTTGTTCTTCTAAGGATTATTAGGGCCCAAGCGAAAATTCGCGCAGGGCCCTCTTGTTCTTCTAAGGATTATTAGGGCCCAAGCGAAAATTCGCGCAGGGCCCTCTTGTTCTTCTAAGGATTATTATTATTATTATTTTTTTTTTTTTTTTTTTTTTTTTTTTTTTTCGTCTTCCGGGGCTTTTTGGGGGCCTTAACATGCTCAAAAACTCTTGAAAATTGGCACACACATTGGAATCCGCGGCCATTAGGACGCCGGAGAGGCTGGTACCCGGGCGTGGCAGGGGGGCTCGACAGCGCCCCCTTGAAAAAAGTCTGAAAATTTGGTCCATATATTAAACATGCTTGCACGTATTAGTATGAAACTCGGTACACATATAGACCTCATCGGGCCGAACAACTTTCGCGCTCTAAGTTAATCGCCACGCCAACAGGAAGTCAGCTATTAAGGGTTGTTTGAAAAACGCATGCTCTGGAATTTGATATACTCCTCCTAGACGATTAATCCGATCGCCACCAAACTCGGTCAGCATGAAGTCAAGACACTGATGATTAAAAATTGCCAGGGGATTTTTGATATCTCGAACGGTTTGGCCGTGGCGAGGCAACGAATTTATGGCGAGAAAAAGGAAACAGGAAATGTGTTATAACGTCTTAATACATATATTGATCTTTATGAAACTTCACGAGTGTGTTCGTTATAGGAGTCTGATCACATGGATGTGACTATTGTGAGTCAAAGTTATAGCGCCACCAACTGGCAGCAGGAAGTGTATCACTTTTTGAAATGTTTTGAGATCACCCTCTTATTTTTACCTGATTTGCTTCAAACTTCATCAGTGTAATGTCAATACACAGCAGATGTAGACCTATGACAGGATTTTTGATATTTGAAATATTGTTGCCATGGCAACAGGTCAAACTGTAATAATATTCTTGAGTGTTTTTGAGGCTCTTAACATGCTTCAAATTGCATGAAACTCGACACACACATCAATATTGTCAACCAGTAGACATGGACAAAGCCATAGAAATGGGCGTGGTGGAGGGGCTCAGTAGCGCCACCTTTTGACAAAAGTGGGGGGGTTAGTTTTTCCTACAGTCACCAAACTCGGTACACATATTATTCTCATCAAGCCGGACAATTTTCTAATTTACATTCATTAGCTCCGACCAACAGGAAGTCAGCTATTTTGGTTTGAATGTTAATTTTTTGAAAAAACAGGCTATGAATTTTATACTACTACTCCTACAGGGTTTATCCAATTTACACCAAGCTTTTTTTAACTTGTTGCGAACACATTGAAGTTGTTTAATTGCAAACGGATTTTGGATATCTCAAACGGTTTGGCCGTGGCGAGGCAACGAATTTATGGCGAGAAAAGGGAAACAGGAAATGTGTTATAACTTCTGCATACATTGATTGATGTTTATGAAACTTCAGGAGTGTGTTGGTTGTAGTAGTCTGATCACATGGATGTAACTATTGTGAGTCAAAGTTATAGCGCCACCAAATGGCAGCAAGAAGTGTATCACTTTTAAAATGCTTTGAGATCACCCTCTTATTTTTACCTGATTTGCTTCAAACTTCATCAGTGTAATGTCAATACACAGCAGATGTAGACCTATGACAGGATTTTTGATATTTGAAATATTGTTGCCATGGCAACAGGTCAAACTGTAATAATATTCTTGAGTGTTTTTGAGGCTCTTAACATGCTTCAAATTGCATGAAACTCGACACACACATCAATATTGTCAACCAGTAGACATGGACAAAGCCATAGAAATGGGCGTGGTGGAGGGGCTCAGTAGCGCCACCTTTTGACAAAAGTGGGGGTTAGTTTTTCCTACAGTCACCAAACTCGGTACACATATTATTCTCATCAAGCCGGACAATTTTCTAATTTACATTCATTAGCTCCGACCAACAGGAAGTCAGCTATTTTGGTTTGAATGTTAATTTTTTGAAAAAACAGGCTATGAATTTTATACTACTACTCCTACAGGGTTTATCCAATTTACACCAAGCTTTTTTTAACTTGTTGCTAACACATTGAAGTTGTTTAATTGCAAACGGATTTTGGATATCTCAAACGGTTTGGCCGTGGCGAGGCAACGAATTTATGGCAAGAAAAGGGAAACAAAGTGTTATAACTTCTGCATACATTAATTGATTTTGATGAAACTTTGGCTTAGTCTTCGTTGTACAAGGCTGATCACATGGATTTGACTATTGTGATTCAAAGTCATAGCGCCACCAACTGGAAGCAGAAAATGTGTCACTTTCAGCATACATTGAGATCACCCTCTTATTTTTACCTGATTTGCTTCAAAATTCATCAGAATAATGTTAAAACTTGGCACATGTAATCCTTTGAAAATGGGCAGGGAGGAGGGGCTCTATAGCGGCACCTTGTAGTGCAGTAAATGTGGAGTGAATTTGACATAGTCCTTTGATGTTTAACCGTTTTAAGTGCCTATTGCCCGCTGTGCACAGTTGCCCTGAAGCCACCGGGGTGGCGGTGCCACCGGGCTTGGGCCCGCCATCGCTGCTCGCAGCTATATTTATTAGGGCCCAAGCGAATTAAGCGCGCAGGGCCCTCTTGTTCTTCTAAGGATTATTATTATTATTTTTTTTTTTTTTTTTTTTTTTTTTTTTTCCGTCTTCCGGGGCTTTTTGGGGGCCTTAACATGCTCAAAAACTCTTGAAAATTGGCACACACATTGGAATCCGCAGCCATTAGGACGCCGGAGAGGCTGGTACCCGGGCGTGGCAGGGGGGCTCGACAGCGCCCCCTTGAAAAAAGTCTGAAAATTTGGTCCATATATTAAACATGCTTGCACGTATTAGTATGAAACTCAGTACACATATAGACCTCATCGGGCCGAACAACTTTCGCGCTCTAAGTTAATCGCCACGCCAACAGGAAGTCAGCTATTAAGGGTTGTTTGAAAAACGCATGCTCTGGAATTTGATATACTCCTCCTAGACGATTAATCCGATCGCCACCAAACTCGGTCAGCATGAAGTCAAGACACTGATGATTAAAAATTGCCAGGGGATTTTTGATATCTCGAACGGTTTGGCCGTGGCGAGGCAACGAATTTATGGCGAGAAAAAGGAAACAGGAAATGTGTTATAACGTCTTAATACATATATTGATCTTTATGAAACTTCACGAGTGTGTTCGTTATAGGAGTCTGATCACATGGATGTAACTATTGTGAGTCAAAGTTATAGCGACACCAACTGGCAGCAGGAAGTGTATCACTTTTTGAAATGTTTTGAGATCACCCTCTTATTTTTTCCTGATTTGCTTCAAACTTCATCAGTGTAATGTCAATACACAGCAGATGTAGACCTATGACAGGATTTTTGATATTTGAAATATTGTTGCCATGGCAACAGGTCAAACTGTAATAATATTCTTGAGTGTTTTTGAGGCTCTTAACATGCTTCAAATTGCATGAAACTCGACACACACATCAATATTGTCAACCAGTAGACATGGACAAAGCCATAGAAATGGGCGTGGTGGAGGGGCTCAGTAGCGCCACCTTTTGACAAAAGTGGGGGTTAGTTTTTCCTACAGTCACCAAACTCGGTACACATATTATTCTCATCAAGCCGGACAATTTTCTAATTTACATTCATTAGCTCCGACCAACAGGAAGTCAGCTATTTTGGTTTGAATGTTAATTTTTTGAAAAAACAGGCTATGAATTTTATACTACTACTCCTACAGGGTTTATCCAATTTACACCAAGCTTTTTTTAACTTGTTGCGAACACATTGAAGTTGTTTAATTGCAAACGGATTTTGGATATCTCAAACGGTTTGGCCGTGGCGAGGCAACGAATTTATGGCGAGAAAAGGGAAACAGGAAAGGTGTTATAACTTCTGCATACATTGATTGATGTTTATGAAACTTCAGGAGTGTGTTGGTTGTAGTAGTCTGATCACATGGATGTAACTATTGTGAGTCAAAGTTATAGCGCCACCAAATGGCAGCAAGAAGTGTATCACTTTTAAAATGCTTTGAGATCACCCTCTTATTTTTACCTGATTTGCTTCAAACTTCATCAGTGTAATGTCAATACACAGCAGATGTAGACCTATGACAGGATTTTTGATATTTGAAATATTGTTGCCATGGCAACAGGTCAAACTGTAATAATATTCTTGAGTGTTTTTGAGGCTCTTAACATGCTTCAAATTGCATGAAACTCGACACACACATCAATATTGTCAACCAGTAGACATGGACAAAGCCATAGAAATGGGCGTGGTGGAGGGGCTCAGTAGCGCCACCTTTTGACAAAAGTGGGGGTTAGTTTTTCCTACAGTCACCAAACTCGGTACACATATTATTCTCATCAAGCCGGACGATTTTCTAATTTACATTCATTAGCTCCGACCAACAGGAAGTCAGCTATTTTGGTTTGAATGTTAATTTTTTGAAAAAACAGGCTATGAATTTTATACTACTACTCCTACAGGGTTTATCCAATTTACACCAAGCTTTTTTTAACTTGTTGCTAACACATTGAAGTTGTTTAATTGCAAACGGATTTTGGATATCTCAAACGGTTTGGCCGTGGCGAGGCAACGAATTTATGGCAAGAAAAGGGAAACAAAGTGTTATAACTTCTGCATACATTAATTGATTTTGATGAAACTTTGGCTTAGTCTTCGTTGTACAAGGCTGATCACATGGATTTGACTATTGTGATTCAAAGTCATAGCGCCACCAACTGGAAGCAGAAAATGTGTCACTTTCAGCATACATTGAGATCACCCTCTTATTTTTACCTGATTTGCTTCAAAATTCATCAGAATAATGTTAAAACTTGGCACATGTAATCCTTTGAAAATGGGCAGGGAGGAGGGGCTCTATAACGGCACCTTGTAGTGCAGTAAATGTGGAGTGAATTTGACATAGTCCTTTGATGTTTAACCGTTTTAAGTGCCTATTGCCCGCTGTGCACAGTTGCCCTGAAGCCACCGGGGTGGCGGTGCCACCGGGCTTGGGCCCGCCATCGCTGCTCGCAGCTATATTTATTCTTCTTCTTCTTCTTCTTCTTCTTCTTCTCCAAAATGAATCGCATTTGAGAGGGCCTAAACGTGCTCGAAAACTCACGAAACTTTGCACACGCATCAGAAGTGGTGAAAATTTACGTCTGTTATGGGTTTCGGAATTGGGCGTGGCAAAATGGCTCGACAGCGCCATCTAACGTACAGCCCCGCTCGCTACATTACACTAGGGCTTTGAAATTCGGTACACACATTTATCAGCCCAGTACCTACAAAAAATTCTCTTGGAGCGAAATCCGAAACCAAACAGGAAGTCAGATATTTTTAATCAATTCACCGTTTTTTGCATTTTCCAGACGTTGTACTTTAACAAACTCCTCCTAGAGATTTAATCAGATCAATGTCATTTTTGGTCAGTCTAATCTAAAGGCCTTTGTGACGTTAAATTGCGAAGATCTAGAGTTTTCACTGAAGGGCTTGTCCGTGGCAGCCTGACAAATTTTGATGTCGTCGTCATGAAAGAGGAAGCTGCTGTAACTCAGGCATACAATGTCCGATCTGCCCCAAACTTCACATGTGTGATAAGAGTCCTGGTCTAAAGAAATATACATGACAATATTTAGTTAGTCATAGCGCCACCTGCTGGCAACAGGAAATGGCATGCTTCACAATGTAATTCACTACCACAGTCACATTTCATTATGCCACGAAGTACCAAACATGCTAGAGACACGTTAAATCATGCAACACTTGGCTGAGTGCTAATTTATGCGATTAACGCCACGAAAGAAACAGGAAGTTGTTGTAACTCAGGCATACAATGTCCGATCTGCTTCAAACTTCACGTGTTCAATGATAGTCCTGGCCTGAAGACATCAACATGGCAAAATTCAGTTATGGTGAAAGCGCCACCTGTTGGCCACAGGAAGTGTGGCATTTCGAAATGACTTTGCCATAATTCTCCTGTATTCACTCACTTAAATGCATGACGCCCACTGTTCACTGTTTTCCTGAGGCCAACGGGTGGCGGTGAGCCCGGGTGCGAGGGCCCTCTCAACGCTGCTTGCAGCTTTAATTAGGGCCCAAGCGAAAATTCGCGCAGGGCCCTCTTGTTCTTCTAAGGATTATTTAGGGCCCAAGCGAAAATTCGCGCAGGGCCTTCTTGTTCTTCTAAGGATTATTAGGGCCCAAGCGAAAATTCGCGCAGGGCCCTCTTGTTCTTCTAAGGATTATTATTTTTATTTTATTTTTTTTAATTTTTTTTTTCCGTCTTCCGGGGCTTTTTGGGGGCCTTAACATGCTCAAAAACTCTTGAAAATTGGCACACACATTGGAATCCGCGGCCATTAGGACGCCGGAGAGGCTGGTACCCGGGCGTGGCAGGGGGGCTCGACAGCGCCCCCTTGAAAAAAGTCTGAAAATTTGGTCCATATATTAAACATGCTTGCACGTATTAGTATGAAACTCGGTACACATATAGACCTCATCTGGCCGAACAACTTTCGCGCTCTAAGTTAATCGCCACGCCAACAGGAAGTCAGCTATTAAGGGTTGTTTGAAAAACGCATGCTCTGGAATTTGATATACTCCTCCTAGACGATTAATCCGATCGCCACCAAACTCGGTCAGCATGAAGTCAAGACACTGATGATTAAAAATTGCCAGGGGATTTTTGATATCTCGAACGGTTTGGCCGTGGCGAGGCAACGAATTTATGGTGAGAAAAAGGAAACAGGAAATGTGTTATAACGTCTTAATACATATATTGATCTTTATGAAACTTCACGAGTGTGTTCGTTATAGGAGTCTGATCACATGGATGTGACTATTGTGAGTCAAAGTTATAGCGCCACCAACTGGCAGCAGGAAGTGTATCACTTTTTGAAATGTTTTGAGATCACCCTCTTATTTTTACCTGATTTGCTTCAAACTTCATCAGTGTAATGTCAATACACAGCAGATGTAGACCTATGACAGGATTTTTGATATTTGAAATATTGTTGCCATGGCAACAGGTCAAACTGTAATAATATTCTTGAGTGTTTTTGAGGCTCTTAACATGCTTCAAATTGCATGAAACTCGACACACACATCAATATTGTCAACCAGTAGACATGGACAAAGCCATAGAAATGGGCGTGGTGGAGGGGCTCAGTAGCGCCACCTTTTGACAAAAGTGGGGGGGTTAGTTTTTCCTACAGTCACCAAACTCGGTACACATATTATTCTCATCAAGCCGGACAATTTTCTAATTTACATTCATTAGCTCCGACCAACAGGAAGTCAGCTATTTTGGTTTGAATGTTAATTTTTTGAAAAAACAGGCTATGAATTTTATACTACTACTCCTACAGGGTTTATCCAATTTACACCAAGCTTTTTTTAACTTGTTGCGAACACATTGAAGTTGTTTAATTGCAAACGGATTTTGGATATCTCAAACGGTTTGGCCGTGGCGAGGCAACGAATTTATGGCGAGAAAAGGGAAACAGGAAATGTGTTATAACTTCTGCATACATTGATTGATGTTTATGAAACTTCAGGAGTGTGTTGGTTGTAGTAGTCTGATCCCATGGATGTAACTATTGTGAGTCAAAGTTATAGCGCCACCAAATGGCAGCAAGAAGTGTATCACTTTTAAAAAGCTTTGAGATCACCCTCTTATTTTTACCTGATTTGCTTCAAACTTCATCAGTGTAATGTCAATACACAGCAGATGTAGACCTATGACAGGATTTTTGATATTTGAAATATTGTTGCCATGGCAACAGGTCAAACTGTAATAATATTCTTGAGTGTTTTTGAGGCTCTTAACATGCTTCAAATTGCATGAAACTCGACACACACATCAATATTGTCAACCAGTAGACATGGACAAAGCCATAGAAATGGGCATGGTGGAGGGGCTCAGTAGCGCCACCTTTTGACAAAAGTGGGGGGGTTAGTTTTTCCTACAGTCACCAAACTCGGTACACATATTATTCTCATCAAGCCGGACAATTTTCTAATTTACATTCATTAGCTCCGACCAACAGGAAGTCAGCTATTTTGGTTTGAATGTTAATTTTTTGAAAAAACAGGCTATGAATTTTATACTACTACTCCTACAGGGTTTATCCAATTTACACCAAGCTTCTTTTAACTTGTTGCTAACACATTGAAGTTGTTTAATTGCAAACGGATTTTGGATATCTCAAACGGTTTGGCCGTGGCGAGGCAACGAATTTATGGCAAGAAAAGGGAAACAAAGTGTTATAACTTCTGCATACATTAATTGATTTTGATGAAACTTTGGCTTAGCCTTCGTTGTACAAGGCTGATCACATGGATTTGACTATTGTGATTCAAAGTCATAGCGCCACCAACTGGAAGCAGAAAATGTGTCACTTTCAGCATACATTGAGATCACCCTCTTATTTTTACCTGATTTGCTTCAAAATTCATCAGAATAATGTTAAAACTTGGCACATGTAATCCTTTGAAAATGGGCAGGGAGGAGGGGCTCTATAACGGCACCTTGTAGTGCAGTAAATGTGGAGTGAATTTGACATAGTCCTTTGATGTTTAACCGTTTTAAGTGCCTATTGCCCGCTGTGCACAGTTGCCCTGAAGCCACCGGGCTTGGGCCCGCCATCGCTGCTCGCAGCTATATTTATTAGGGCCCAAGCGAAAATTCGCGCAGGGCCCTCTTGTTCTTCTAAGGATTATTATTATTATTATTATTTTTTTTTTTTTTTTTTTTTTTCCGTCTTCCGGGGCTTTTTGGGGGCCTTAACATGCTCAAAAACTCTTGAAAATTGGCACACACATTGGAATCCGCGGCCATTAGGACGCCGGAGAGGCTGGTACCCGGGCGTGGCAGGGGGGCTCGACAGCGCCCCCTTGAAAAAAGTCTGAAAATTTGGTCCATATATTAAACATGCTTGCACGTATTAGTATGAAACTCGGTACACATATAGACCTCATCGGGCCGAACAACTTTCGCGCTCTAAGTTAATCGCCACGCCAACAGGAAGTCAGCTATTAAGGGTTGTTTGAAAAACGCATGCTCTGGAATTTGATATACTCCTCCTAGACGATTAATCCGATCGCCACCAAACTCGGTCAGCATGAAGTCAAGACACTGATGATTAAAAATTGCCAGGGGATTTTTGATATCTCGAACGGTTTGGCCGTGGCGAGGCAACGAATTTATGGCGAGAAAAAGGAAACAGGAAATGTGTTATAACGTCTTAATACATATATTGATCTTTATGAAACTTCACGAGTGTGTTCGTTATAGGAGTCTGATCACATGGATGTGACTATTGTGAGTCAAAGTTATAGCGCCACCAACTGGCAGCAGGAAGTGTATCACTTTTTGAAATGTTTTGAGATCACCCTCTTATTTTTACCTGATTTGCTTCAAACTTCATCAGTGTAATGTCAATACACAGCAGATGTAGACCTATGACAGGATTTTTGATATTTGAAATATTGTTGCCATGGCAACAGGTCAAACTGTAATAATATTCTTGAGTGTTTTTGAGGCTCTTAACATGCTTCAAATTGCATGAAACTCGACACACACATCAATATTGTCAACCAGTAGACATGGACAAAGCCATAGAAATGGGCGTGGTGGAGGGGCTCAGTAGCGCCACCTTTTGACAAAAGTGGGGGGGTTAGTTTTTCCTACAGTCACCAAACTCGGTACACATATTATTCTCATCAAGCCGGACAATTTTCTAATTTACATTCATTAGCTCCGACCAACAGGAAGTCAGCTATTTTGGTTTGAATGTTAATTTTTTGAAAAAACAGGCTATGAATTTTATACTACTACTCCTACAGGGTTTATCCAATTTACACCAAGCTTTTTTTAACTTGTTGCGAACACATTGAAGTTGTTTAATTGCAAACGGATTTTGGATATCTCAAACGGTTTGGCCGTGGCGAGGCAACGAATTTATGGCGAGAAAAGGGAAACAGGAAATGTGTTATAACTTCTGCATACATTGATTGATGTTTATGAAACTTCAGGAGTGTGTTGGTTGTAGTAGTCTGATCACATGGATGTAACTATTATGAGTCAAAGTTATAGCGCCACCAAATGGCAGCAAGAAGTGTATCACTTTTAAAATGCTTTGAGATCACCCTCTTATTTTTACCTGATTTGCTTCAAACTTCATCAGTGTAATGTCAATACACAGCAGATGTAGACCTATGACAGGATTTTTGATATTTGAAATATTGTTGCCATGGCAACAGGTCAAACTGTAATAATATTCTTGAGTGGTTTTGAGGCTCTTAACATGCTTCAAATTGCATGAAACTCGACACACACATCAATATTGTCAACCAGTAGACATGGACAAAGCCATAGAAATGGGCGTGGTGGAGGGGCTCAGTAGCGCCACCTTTTGACAAAAGTGGGGGGTTTAGTTTTTCCTACAGTCACCAAACTCGGTACACATATTATTCTCATCAAGCCGGACAATTTTCTAATTTACATTCATTAGCTCCGACCAACAGGAAGTCAGCTATTTTGGTTTGAATGTTAATTTTTTGAAAAAACAGGCTATGAATTTTATACTACTACTCCTACAGGGTTTATCCAATTTACACCAAGCTTTTTTTAACTTGTTGCTAACACATTGAAGTTGTTTAATTGCAAACGGATTTTGGATATCTCAAACGGTTTGGCCGTGGCGAGGCAACGAATTTATGGCAAGAAAAGGGAAACAAAGTGTTATAACTTCTGCATACATTAATTGATTTTGATGAAACTTTGGCTTAGTCTTCGTTGTACAAGGCTGATCACATGGATTTGACTATTGTGATTCAAAGTCATAGCGCCACCAACTGGAAGCAGAAAATGTGTCACTTTCAGCATACATTGAGATCACCCTCTTATTTTTACCTGATTTGCTTCAAAATTCATCAGAATAATGTTAAAACTTGGCACATGTAATCCTTTGAAAATGGGCAGGGAGGAGGGGCTCTATAACGGCACCTTGTACTGCAGTAAATGTGGAGTGAATTTGACATAGTCCTTTGATGTTTAACCGTTTTAAGTGCCTATTGCCCGCTGTGCACAGTTGCCCTGAAGCCACCGGGCTTGGGCCCGCCATCGCTGCTCGCAGCTATATTTCTTCTTCTTCTTCTTCTTCTTCTTCTTCTCCAAAATGAATCGCATTTGAGAGGGCCTAAACATGCTCGAAAACTCACGAAACTTTGCACACGCATCAGAAGTGGTGAAAATTTACGTCTGTTATGGGTTTCGGAATTGGGCGTGGCAAAATGGCTCGACAGCGCCATCTAACGTACAGCCCCGCTCGCTACATTACACTAGGGCTTTGAAATTCGGTACACACATTTATCAGCCCAGTACCTACAAAAAATTCTCTTGGAGCGAAATCCGAAACCAAACAGGAAGTCAGATATTTTTAATCAATTCACCGTTTTTTGCATTTTCCAGACGTTGTACTTTAACAAACTCCTCCTAGAGATTTAATCAGATCAATGTCATTTTTGGTCAGTCTAATCTAAAGGCCTTTGTGACGTTAAATTGCGAAGATCTAGAGTTTTCACTGAAGGGCTTGTCCGTGGCGGCCTGACAAAGTTTGATGTCGTCGTCATGAAAGAGGAAGCTGCTGTAACTCAGGCATACAATGTCCGATCTGCCCCAAACTTCACATGTGTGATAAGAGTCCTGGTCTAAAGAAATATATATGACAATATTTAGTTAGTCATAGCGCCACCTGCTGGCAACAGGAAATGGCATGCTTCACAATGTAATTCACTACCACAGTCACATTTCATTATGCCACGAAGTACCAAACATGCTAGAGACACGTTAAATCATGCAACACTTGGCTGAGTGCTAATTTATGCGATTAACGCCACGAAAGAAACAGGAAGTTGTTGTAACTCAGGCATACAATGTCCGATCTGCTTCAAACTTCACGTGTTCAATGATAGTCCTGGCGTGAAGACATCAACATGGCAAAATTCAGTTATGGTGAAAGCGCCACCTGTTGGCCGCAGGAAGTGTGGCATTTCGAAATGACTTTGCCATAATTCTCCTGTATTCACTCACTTAAATGCATGACGCCCACTGTTCACTGTTTTCCTGAGGCCAACGGGTGGCGGTGAGCCCGGGTGCGAGGGCCCTCTCAACGCTGCTTGCAGCTTTAATTAGGGCCCAAGCGAAAATTCGCGCAGGGCCCTCTTGTTCTTCTAAGGATTATTTAGGGCCCAAGCGAAAATTCGCGCAGGGCCTTCTTGTTCTTCTAAGGATTATTAGGGCCCAAGCGAAAATTCGCGCAGGGCCCTCTTGTTCTTCTAAGGATTATTAGGGCCCAAGCGAAAATTCGCGCAGGGCCCTCTTGTTCTTCTAAGGATTATTATTATTTTTTTTTTTTTTTTTTTTTTTTTCCGTCTTCCGGGGCTTTTTGGGGGCCTTAACATGCTCAAAAACTCTTGAAAATTGGCACACACATTGGAATCCGCGGCCATTAGGACGCCGGAGAGGTTGGTACCCGGGCGTGGCAGGGGGGCTCGACAGCGCCCCCTTGAAAAAAGTCTGAAAATTTGGTCCATATATTAAACATGCTTGCACGTATTAGTATGAAACTCGGTACACATATAGACCTCATCGGGCCGAACAACTTTCGCGCTCTAAGTTAATCGCCACGCCAACAGGAAGTCAGCTATTAAGGGTTGTTTGAAAAACGCATGCTCTGGAATTTGATATACTCCTCCTAGACGATTAATCCGATCGCCACCAAACTCGGTCAGCATGAAGTCAAGACACTGATGATTAAAAATTGCCAGGGGATTTTTGATATCTCGAACGGTTTGGCCGTGGCGAGGCAACGAATTTATGGCGAGAAAAAGGAAACAGGAAATGTGTTATAACGTCTTAATACATATATTGATCTTTATGAAACTTCACGAGTGTGTTCGTTATAGGAGTCTGATCACATGGATGTGACTATTGTGAGTCAAAGTTATAGCGCCACCAACTGGCAGCAGGAAGTGTATCACTTTTTGAAATGTTTTGAGATCACCCTCTTATTTTTACCTGATTTGCTTCAAACTTCATCAGTGTAATGTCAATACACAGCAGATGTAGACCTATGACAGGATTTTTGATATTTGAAATATTGTTGCCATGGCAACAGGTCAAACTGTAGTAATATTCTTGAGTGTTTTTGAGGCTCTTAACATGCTTCAAATTGCATGAAACTCGACACACACATCAATATTGTCAACCAGTAGACATGGACAAAGCCATAGAAATGGGCGTGGTGGAGGGGCTCAGTAGCGCCACCTTTTGACAAAAGTGGGGGTTAGTTTTCCCTACAGTCACCAAACTCGGTACACATATTATTCTCATCAAGCTGGACAATTTTCTAATTTACATTCATTAGCTCCGACCAACAGGAAGTCAGCTATTTTGGTTTGAATGTTAATTTTTTGAAAAAACAGGCTATGAATTTTATACTACTACTCCTACAGGGTTTATCCAATTTACACCAAGCTTTTTTTAACTTGTTGCGAACACATTGAAGTTGTTTAATTGCAAACGGATTTTGGATATCTCAAACGGTTTGGCCGTGGCGAGGCAACGAATTTATGGCGAGAAAAGGGAAACAGGAAATGTGTTATAACTTCTGCATACATTGATTGATGTTTATGAAACTTCAGGAGTGTGTTGGTTGTAGTAGTCTGATCACATGGATGTAACTATTGTGAGTCAAAGTTATAGCGCCACCAAATGGCAGCAAGAAGTGTATCACTTTTAAAATGCTTTGAGATCACCCTCTTATTTTTACCTGATTTGCTTCAAACTTCATCAGTGTAATGTCAATACACAGCAGATGTAGACCTATGACAGGATTTTTGATATTTGAAATATTGTTGCCATGGCAACAGGTCAAACTGTAATAATATTCTTGAGTGTTTTTGAGGCTCTTAACATGCTTCAAATTGCATGAAACTCGACACACACATCAATATTGTCAACCAGTAGACATGGACAAAGCCATAGAAATGGGCGTGGTGGAGGGGCTCAGTAGCGCCACCTTTTGACAAAAGTGGGGGGGTTAGTTTTTCCTACAGTCACCAAACTCTGTACACATATTATTCTCATCAAGCCGGACAATTTTCTAATTTACATTCATTAGCTCCGACCAACAGGAAGTCAGCTATTTTGGTTTGAATGTTAATTTTTTGAAAAAACAGGCTATGAATTTTATACTACTACTCCTACAGGGTTTATCCAATTTACACCAAGCTTTTTTTAACTTGTTGCTAACACATTGAAGTTGTTTAATTGCAAACGGATTTTGGATATCTCAAACGGTTTGGCCGTGGCGAGGCAACAAATTTATGGCGAGAAAAGGGAAACAAAGTGTTATAACTTCTGCATACATTAATTGATTTTGATGAAACTTTGGCTTAGTCTTCGTTGTACAAGGCTGATCACATGGATTTGACTATTGTGATTCAAAGTCATAGCGCCACCAACTGGAAGCAGAAAATGTGTCACTTTCAGCATACATTGAGATCACCCTCTTATTTTTACCTGATTTGCTTCAAAATTCATCAGAATAATGTTAAAACTTGGCACATGTAATCCTTTGAAAATGGGCAGGGAGGAGGGGCTCTATAGCGGCACCTTGTAGTGCAGTAAATGTGGAGTGAATTTGACATAGTCCTTTGATGTTTAACCGTTTTAAGTGCCTATTGCCCGCTGTGCACAGTTGCCCTGAAGCCACCGGGGTGGCGGTGCCACCGGGCTTGGGCCCGCCATCGCTGCTCGCAGCTATATTTATTTATTTATTTTTATTTTTTTTATTTTTTTCCGTCTTCCGGGGCTTTTTGGGGGCCTTAACATGCTCAAAAACTCTTGAAAATTGGCACACACATTGGAATCCGCGGCCATTAGGACGCCGGAGAGGCTGGTACCCGGGCGTGGCAGGGGGGCTCGACAGCGCCCCCTTGAAAAAAGTCTGAAAATTTGGTCCATATATTAAACATGCTTGCACGTATTAGTATGAAACTCGGTACACATATAGACCTCATCGGGCCGAACAACTTTCGCACTCTAAGTTAATCGCCACGCCAACAGGAAGTCAGCTATTAAGGGTTGTTTGAAAAACGCATGCTCTGGAATTTGATATACTCCTCCTAGACGATTAATCCGATCGCCACCAAACTCGGTCAGCATGAAGTCAAGACACTGATGATTAAAAATTGCCAGGGGATTTTTGATATCTCGAACGGTTTGGCCGTGGCGAGGCAACGAATTTATGGCGAGAAAAAGGAAACAGGAAATGTGTTATAACGTCTTAATACATATATTGATCTTTATGAAACTTCACGAGTGTGTTCGTTATAGGAGTCTGATCACATGGATGTGACTATTGTGAGTCAAAGTTATAGCGCCACCAACTGGCAGCAGGAAGTGTATCACTTTTTGAAATGTTTTGAGATCACCCTCTTATTTTTACCTGATTTGCTTCAAACTTCATCAGTGTAATGTCAATACACAGCAGATGTAGACCTATGACAGGATTTTTGATATTTGAAATATTGTTGCCATGGCAACAGGTCAAACTGTAATAATATTCTTGAGTGTTTTTGAGGCTCTTAACATGCTTCAAATTGCATGAAACTCGACACACACATCAATATTGTCAACCAGTAGACATGGACAAAGCCATAGAAATGGGCGTGGTGGAGGGGCTCAGTAGCGCCACCTTTTGACAAAAGTGGGGGGTTAGTTTTTCCTACAGTCACCAAACTCGGTACACATATTATTCTCATCAAGCCGGACAATTTTCTAATTTACATTCATTAGCTCCGACCAACAGGAAGTCAGCTATTTTGGTTTGAATGTTAATTTTTTGAAAAAACAGGCTATGAATTTTATACTACTACTCCTACAGGGTTTATCCAATTTACACCAAGCTTTTTTTAACTTGTTGCTAACACATTGAAGTTGTTTAATTGCAAACGGATTTTGGATATCTCAAACGGTTTGGCCGTGGCGAGGCAACGAATTTATGGCAAGAAAAGGGAAACAAAGTGTTATAACTTCTGCATACATTAATTGATTTTGATGAAACTTTGGCTTAGTCTTCGTTGTACAAGGCTGATCACATGGATTTGACTATTGTGATTCAAAGTCATAGCGCCACCAACTGGAAGCAGAAAATGTGTCACTTTCAGCATACATTGAGATCACCCTCTTATTTTTACCTGATTTGCTTCAAAATTCATCAGAATAATGTTAAAACTTGGCACATGTAATCCTTTGAAAATGGGCAGGGAGGAGGGGCTCTATAACGGCACCTTGTAGTGCAGTAAATGTGGAGTGAATTTGACATAGTCCTTTGATGTTTAACCGTTTTAAGTGCCTATTGCCCGCTGTGCACAGTTGCCCTGAAGCCACCGGGGTGGCGGTGCCACCGGGCTTGGGCCCGCCATCGCTGCTCGCAGCTATATTTATTAGGGCCCAAGCGAAAATTCGCGCAGGGCCCTCTTGTTCTTCTAAGGATTATTATTATTTTTTTATTTATTTATTTTTATTTTTTTTTTTTTCCGTCTTCCGGGGATTTTTGGGGGCCTTAACATGCTCAAAAACTCTTGAAAATTGGCACACACATTGGAATCCGCGGCCATTAGGACGCCGGAGAGGCTGGTACCCGGGCGTGGCAGGGGGGCTCGACAGCGCCCCCTTGAAAAAAGTCTGAAAATTTGGTCCATATATTAAACATGCTTGCACGTATTAGTATGAAACTCGGTACACATATAGACCTCATCGGGCCGAACAACTTTCGCGCTCTAAGTTAATCGCCACGTCAACAGGAAGTCAGCTATTAAGGGTTGTTTGAAAAACGCATGCTCTGGAATTTGATATACTCCTCCTAGACGATTAATCCGATCGCCACCAAACTCGGTCAGCATGAAGTCAAGACACTGATGATTAAAAATTGCCAGGGGATTTTTGATATCTCGAACGGTTTGGCCGTGGCGAGGCAACGAATTTATGGCGAGAAAAAGGAAACAGGAAATGTGTTATAACGTCTTAATACATATATTGATCTTTATGAAACTTCACGAGTGTGTTCGTTATAGGAGTCTGATCACATGGATGTGACTATTGTGAGTCAAAGTTATAGCGCCACCAACTGGCAGCAGGAAGTGTATCACTTTTTGAAATGTTTTGAGATCACCCTCTTATTTTTACCTGATTTGCTTCAAACTTCATCAGTGTAATGTCAATACACAGCAGATGTAGACCTATGACAGGATTTTTGATATTTGAAATATTATTGCCATGGCAACAGGTCAAACTGTAATAATATTCTTGAGTGTTTTTGAGGCTCTTAACATGCTTCAAATTGCATGAAACTCGACACACACATCAATATTGTCAACCAGTAGACATGGACAAAGCCATAGAAATGGGCGTGGTGGAGGGGCTCAGTAGCGCCACCTTTTGACAAAAGTGGGGGTTAGTTTTTCCTACAATCACCAAACTCGGTACACATATTATTCTCATCAAGCCGGACAATTTTCTAATTTACATTCATTAGCTCCGACCAACAGGAAGTCAGCTATTTTGGTTTGAATGTTAATTTTTTGAAAAAACAGGCTATGAATTTTATACTACTACTCCTACAGGGTTTATCCAATTTACACCAAGCTTTTTTTAACTTGTTGCGAACACATTGAAGTTGTTTAATTGCAAACGGATTTTGGATATCTCAAACGGTTTGGCCGTGGCGAGGCAACGAATTTATGGCGAGAAAAGGGAAACAGGAAATGTGTTATAACTTCTGCATACATTGATTGATGTTTATGAAACTTCAGGAGTGTGTTGGTTGTAGTAGTCTGATCACATGGATGTAACTATTGTGAGTCAAAGTTATAGCGCCACCAAATGGCAGCAAGAAGTGTATCACTTTTAAAATGCTTTGAGATCACCCTCTTATTTTTACCTGATTTGCTTCAAACTTCATCAGTGTAATGTCAATACACAGCAGATGTAGACCTATGACAGGATTTTTGATATTTGAAATATTGTTGCCATGGCAACAGGTCAAACTGTAATAATATTCTTGAGTGTTTTTGAGGCTCTTAACATGCTTCAAATTGCATGAAACTCGACACACACATCAATATTGTCAACCAGTAGACATGGACAAAGCCATAGAAATGGGCGTGGTGGAGGGGCTCAGTAGCGCCACCTTTTGACAAAAGTGCGGGGGTTAGTTTTTCCTACAGTCACCAAACTCGGTACACATATTATTCTCATCAAGCCGGACAATTTTCTAATTTACATTCATTAGCTCCGACCAACAGGAAGTCAGCTATTTTGGTTTGAATGTTAATTTTTTGAAAAAACAGGCTATGAATTTTATACTACTACTCTTACAGGGTTTATCCAATTTACACCAAGCTTTTTTTAACTTGTTGCTAACACATTGAAGTTGTTTAATTGCAAACGGATTTTGGATATCTCAAACGGTTTGGCCGTGGCGAGGCAACGAATTTATGGCAAGAAAAGGGAAACAAAGTGTTATAACTTCTGCATACATTAATTGATTTTGATGAAACTTTGGCTTAGTCTTCGTTGTACAAGGCTGATCACATGGATTTGACTATTGTGATTCAAAGTCATAGCGCCACCAACTGGAAGCAGAAAATGTGTCACTTTCAGCATACATTGAGATCACCCTCTTATTTTTACCTGATTTGCTTCAAAATTCATCAGAATAATGTTAAAACTTGGCACATGTAATCCTTTGAAAATGGGCAGGGAGGAGGGGCTCTATAACGGCACCTTGTAGTGCAGTAAATGTGGAGTGAATTTGACATAGTCCTTTGATGTTTAACCGTTTTAAGTGCCTATTGCCCGCTGTGCACAGTTGCCATGAAGCCACCGGGGTGGCGGTGCCACCGGGCTTGGGCCCGCCATCGCTGCTCGCAGCTATATTTATTATTTATTTTTTTTTTTTATTTTTTTTTTCCGTCTTCCGGGGCTTTTTGGGGGCCTTAACATGCTCAAAAACTCTTGAAAATTGGCACACACATTGGAATCCGCGGCCATTAGGACGCCGGAGAGGCTGGTACCCGGGCGTGGCAGGGGGGCTCGACAGCGCCCCCTTGAAAAAAGTCTGAAAATTTGGTCCATATATTAAACATGCTTGCACGTATTAGTATGAAACTCGGTACACATATAGACCTCATCGGGCCGAACAACTTTCGCGCTCTAAGTTAATCGCCACGCCAACAGGAAGTCAGCTATTAAGGGTTGTTTGAAAAACGCATGCTCTGGAATTTGATATACTCCTCCTAGACGATTAATCCGATCGCCACCAAACTCGGTCAGCATGAAGTCAAGACACTGATGATTAAAAATTGCCAGGGGATTTTTGATATCTCGAACGGTTTGGCCGTGGCGAGGCAACGAATTTATGGCGAGAAAAAGGAAACAGGAAATGTGTTATAACGTCTTAATACATATATTGATCTTTATGAAACTTCACGAGTGTGTTCGTTATAGGAGTCTGATCACATGGATGTGACTATTGTGAGTCAAAGTTATAGCGCCACCAACTGGCAGCAGGAAGTGTATCACTTTTTGAAATGTTTTGAGATCACCCTCTTATTTTTACCTGATTTGCTTCAAACTTCATCAGTGTAATGTCAATACACAGCAGATGTAGACCTATGACAGGATTTTTGATATTTGAAATATTGTTGCCATGGCAACAGGTCAAACTGTAATAATATTCTTGAGTGTTTTTGAGGCTCTTAACATGCTTCAAATTGCATGAAACTCGACACACACATCAATATTGTCAACCAGTAGACATGGACAAAGCCATAGAAATGGGCGTGGTGGAGGGGCTCAGTAGCGCCACCTTTTGACAAAAGTGGGGGTTAGTTTTTCCTACAGTCACCAAACTCGGTACACATATTATTCTCATCAAGCCGGACAATTTTCTAATTTACATTCATTAGCTCCGACCAACAGGAAGTCAGCTATTTTGGTTTGAATGTTAATTTTTTGAAAAAACAGGCTATGAATTTTATACTACTACTCCTACAGGGTTTATCCAATTTACACCAAGCTTTTTTTAACTTGTTGCGAACACATTGAAGTTGTTTAATTGCAAACGGATTTTGGATATCTCAAACGGTTTGGCCGTGGCGAGGCAACGAATTTATGGCGAGAAAAGGGAAACAGGAAATGTGTTATAACTTCTGCATACATTGATTGATGTTTATGAAACTTCAGGAGTGTGTTGGTTGTAGTAGTCTGATCACATGGATGTAACTATTATGAGTCAAAGTTATAGCGCCACCAAATGGCAGCAAGAAGTGTATCACTTTTAAAATGCTTTGAGATCACCCTCTTATTTTTACCTGATTTGCTTCAAACTTCATCAGTGTAATGTCAATACACAGCAGATGTAGACCTATGACAGGATTTTTGATATTTGAAATATTGTTGCCATGGCAACAGGTCAAACTGTAATAATATTCTTGAGTGGTTTTGAGGCTCTTAACATGCTTCAAATTGCATGAAACTCGACACACACATCAATATTGTCAACCAGTAGACATGGACAAAGCCATAGAAATGGGCGTGGTGGAGGGGCTCAGTAGCGCCACCTTTTGACAAAAGTGGGGGGTTTAGTTTTTCCTACAGTCACCAAACTCGGTACACATATTATTCTCATCAAGCCGGACAATTTTCTAATTTACATTCATTAGCTCCGACCAACAGGAAGTCAGCTATTTTGGTTTGAATGTTAATTTTTTGAAAAAACAGGCTATGAATTTTATACTACTACTCCTACAGGGTTTATCCAATTTACACCAAGCTTTTTTTAACTTGTTGCTAACACATTGAAGTTGTTTAATTGCAAACGGATTTTGGATATCTCAAACGGTTTGGCCGTGGCGAGGCAACGAATTTATGGCAAGAAAAGGGAAACAAAGTGTTATAACTTCTGCATACATTAATTGATTTTGATGAAACTTTGGCTTAGTCTTCGTTGTACAAGGCTGATCACATGGATTTGACTATTGTGATTCAAAGTCATAGCGCCACCAACTGGAAGCAGAAAATGTGTCACTTTCAGCATACATTGAGATCACCCTCTTATTTTTACCTGATTTGCTTCAAAATTCATCAGAATAATGTTAAAACTTGGCACATGTAATCCTTTGAAAATGGGCAGGGAGGAGGGGCTCTATAACGGCACCTTGTACTGCAGTAAATGTGGAGTGAATTTGACATAGTCCTTTGATGTTTAACCGTTTTAAGTGCCTATTGCCCGCTGTGCACAGTTGCCCTGAAGCCACCGGGCTTGGGCCCGCCATCGCTGCTCGCAGCTATATTTCTTCTTCTTCTTCTTCTTCTTCTTCTTCTCCAAAATGAATCGCATTTGAGAGGGCCTAAACATGCTCGAAAACTCACGAAACTTTGCACACGCATCAGAAGTGGTGAAAATTTACGTCTGTTATGGGTTTCGGAATTGGGCGTGGCAAAATGGCTCGACAGCGCCATCTAACGTACAGCCCCGCTCGCTACATTACACTAGGGCTTTGAAATTCGGTACACACATTTATCAGCCCAGTACCTACAAAAAATTCTCTTGGAGCGAAATCCGAAACCAAACAGGAAGTCAGATATTTTTAATCAATTCACCGTTTTTTGCATTTTCCAGACGTTGTACTTTAACAAACTCCTCCTAGAGATTTAATCAGATCAATGTCATTTTTGGTCAGTCTAATCTAAAGGCCTTTGTGACGTTAAATTGCGAAGATCTAGAGTTTTCACTGAAGGGCTTGTCCGTGGCGGCCTGACAAAGTTTGATGTCGTCGTCATGAAAGAGGAAGCTGCTGTAACTCAGGCATACAATGTCCGATCTGCCCCAAACTTCACATGTGTGATAAGAGTCCTGGTCTAAAGAAATATATATGACAATATTTAGTTAGTCATAGCGCCACCTGCTGGCAACAGGAAATGGCATGCTTCACAATGTAATTCACTACCACAGTCACATTTCATTATGCCACGAAGTACCAAACATGCTAGAGACACGTTAAATCATGCAACACTTGGCTGAGTGCTAATTTATGCGATTAACGCCACGAAAGAAACAGGAAGTTGTTGTAACTCAGGCATACAATGTCCGATCTGCTTCAAACTTCACGTGTTCAATGATAGTCCTGGCGTGAAGACATCAACATGGCAAAATTCAGTTATGGTGAAAGCGCCACCTGTTGGCCGCAGGAAGTGTGGCATTTCGAAATGACTTTGCCATAATTCTCCTGTATTCACTCACTTAAATGCATGACGCCCACTGTTCACTGTTTTCCTGAGGCCAACGGGTGGCGGTGAGCCCGGGTGCGAGGGCCCTCTCAACGCTGCTTGCAGCTTTAATTAGGGCCCAAGCGAAAATTTGCGCAGGGCCCTCTTGTTCTTCTAAGGATTATTTAGGGCCCAAGCGAAAATTCGCGCAGGGCCTTCTTGTTCTTCTAAGGATTATTAGGGCCCAAGCGAAAATTCGCGCAGGGCCCTCTTGTTCTTCTAAGGATTATTAGGGCCCAAGCGAAAATTCGCGCAGGGCCCTCTTGTTCTTCTAAGGATTATTATTATTTTTTTTTTTTTTTTTTTATTTTTTTTTTTCCGTCTTCCGGGGCTTTTTGGGGGCCTTAACATGCTCAAAAACTCTTGAAAATTGGCACACACATTGGAATCCGCGGCCATTAGGACGCCGGAGAGGTTGGTACCCGGGCGTGGCAGGGGGGCTCGACAGCGCCCCCTTGAAAAAAGTCTGAAAATTTGGTCCATATATTAAACATGCTTGCACGTATTAGTATGAAACTCGGTACACATATAGACCTCATCGGGCCGAACAACTTTCGCGCTCTAAGTTAATCGCCACGCCAACAGGAAGTCAGCTATTAAGGGTTGTTTGAAAAACGCATGCTCTGGAATTTGATATACTCCTCCTAGACGATTAATCCGATCGCCACCAAACTCGGTCAGCATGAAGTCAAGACACTGATGATTAAAAATTGCCAGGGGATTTTTGATATCTCGAACGGTTTGGCCGTGGCGAGGCAACGAATTTATGGCGAGAAAAAGGAAACAGGAAATGTGTTATAACGTCTTAATACATATATTGATCTTTATGAAACTTCACGAGTGTGTTCGTTATAGGAGTCTGATCACATGGATGTGACTATTGTGAGTCAAAGTTATAGCGCCACCAACTGGCAGCAGGAAGTGTATCACTTTTTGAAATGTTTTGAGATCACCCTCTTATTTTTACCTGATTTGCTTCAAACTTCATCAGTGTAATGTCAATACACAGCAGATGTAGACCTATGACAGGATTTTTGATATTTGAAATATTGTTGCCATGGCAACAGGTCAAACTGTAGTAATATTCTTGAGTGTTTTTGAGGCTCTTAACATGCTTCAAATTGCATGAAACTCGACACACACATCAATATTGTCAACCAGTAGACATGGACAAAGCCATAGAAATGGGCGTGGTGGAGGGGCTCAGTAGCGCCACCTTTTGACAAAAGTGGGGGGTTAGTTTTCCCTACAGTCACCAAACTCGGTACACATATTATTCTCATCAAGCTGGACAATTTTCTAATTTACATTCATTAGCTCCGACCAACAGGAAGTCAGCTATTTTGGTTTGAATGTTAATTTTTTGAAAAAACAGGCTATGAATTTTATACTACTACTCCTACAGGGTTTATCCAATTTACACCAAGCTTTTTTTAACTTGTTGCGAACACATTGAAGTTGTTTAATTGCAAACGGATTTTGGATATCTCAAACGGTTTGGCCGTGGCGAGGCAACGAATTTATGGCGAGAAAAGGGAAACAGGAAATGTGTTATAACTTCTGCATACATTGATTGATGTTTATGAAACTTCAGGAGTGTGTTGGTTGTAGTAGTCTGATCACATGGATGTAACTATTGTGAGTCAAAGTTATAGCGCCACCAAATGGCAGCAAGAAGTGTATCACTTTTAAAATGCTTTGAGATCACCCTCTTATTTTTACCTGATTTGCTTCAAACTTCATCAGTGTAATGTCAATACACAGCAGATGTAGACCTATGACAGGATTTTTGATATTTGAAATATTGTTGCCATGGCAACAGGTCAAACTGTAATAATATTCTTGAGTGTTTTTGAGGCTCTTAACATGCTTCAAATTGCATGAAACTCGACACACACATCAATATTGTCAACCAGTAGACATGGACAAAGCCATAGAAATGGGCGTGGTGGAGGGGCTCAGTAGCGCCACCTTTTGACAAAAGTGGGGGTTAGTTTTTCCTACAGTCACCAAACTCTGTACACATATTATTCTCATCAAGCCGGACAATTTTCTAATTTACATTCATTAGCTCCGACCAACAGGAAGTCAGCTATTTTGGTTTGAATGTTAATTTTTTGAAAAAACAGGCTATGAATTTTATACTACTACTCCTACAGGGTTTATCCAATTTACACCAAGCTTTTTTTAACTTGTTGCTAACACATTGAAGTTGTTTAATTGCAAACGGATTTTGGATATCTCAAACGGTTTGGCCGTGGCGAGGCAACAAATTTATGGCGAGAAAAGGGAAACAAAGTGTTATAACTTCTGCATACATTAATTGATTTTGATGAAACTTTGGCTTAGTCTTCGTTGTACAAGGCTGATCACATGGATTTGACTATTGTGATTCAAAGTCATAGCGCCACCAACTGGAAGCAGAAAATGTGTCACTTTCAGCATACATTGAGATCACCCTCTTATTTTTACCTGATTTGCTTCAAAATTCATCAGAATAATGTTAAAACTTGGCACATGTAATCCTTTGAAAATGGGCAGGGAGGAGGGGCTCTATAGCGGCACCTTGTAGTGCAGTAAATGTGGAGTGAATTTGACATAGTCCTTTGATGTTTAACCGTTTTAAGTGCCTATTGCCCGCTGTGCACAGTTGCCCTGAAGCCACCGGGGTGGCGGTGCCACCGGGCTTGGGCCCGCCATCGCTGCTCGCAGCTATATTTATTTATTTATTTTTATTTTTTTTATTTTTTTCCGTCTTCCGGGGCTTTTTGGGGGCCTTAACATGCTCAAAAACTCTTGAAAATTGGCACACACATTGGAATCCGCGGCCATTAGGACGCCGGAGAGGCTGGTACCCGGGCGTGGCAGGGGGGCTCGACAGCGCCCCCTTGAAAAAAGTCTGAAAATTTGGTCCATATATTAAACATGCTTGCACGTATTAGTATGAAACTCGGTACACATATAGACCTCATCGGGCCGAACAACTTTCGCGCTCTAAGTTAATCGCCACGCCAACAGGAAGTCAGCTATTAAGGGTTGTTTGAAAAACGCATGCTCTGGAATTTGATATACTCCTCCTAGACGATTAATCCGATCGCCACCAAACTCGGTCAGCATGAAGTCAAGACACTGATGATTAAAAATTGCCAGGGGATTTTTGATATCTCGAACGGTTTGGCCGTGGCGAGGCAACGAATTTATGGCGAGAAAAAGGAAACAGGAAATGTGTTATAACGTCTTAATACATATATTGATCTTTATGAAACTTCACGAGTGTGTTCGTTATAGGAGTCTGATCACATGGATGTGACTATTGTGAGTCAAAGTTATAGCGCCACCAACTGGCAGCAGGAAGTGTATCACTTTTTGAAATGTTTTGAGATCACCCTCTTATTTTTACCTGATTTGCTTCAAACTTCATCAGTGTAATGTCAATACACAGCAGATGTAGACCTATGACAGGATTTTTGATATTTGAAATATTGTTGCCATGGCAACAGGTCAAACTGTAATAATATTCTTGAGTGTTTTTGAGGCTCTTAACATGCTTCAAATTGCATGAAACTCGACACACACATCAATATTGTCAACCAGTAGACATGGACAAAGCCATAGAAATGGGCGTGGTGGAGGGGCTCAGTAGCGCCACCTTTTGACAAAAGTGGGGGGTTAGTTTTTCCTACAGTCACCAAACTCGGTACACATATTATTCTCATCAAGCCGGACAATTTTCTAATTTACATTCATTAGCTCCGACCAACAGGAAGTCAGCTATTTTGGTTTGAATGTTAATTTTTTGAAAAAACAGGCTATGAATTTTATACTACTACTCCTACAGGGTTTATCCAATTTACACCAAGCTTTTTTTAACTTGTTGCTAACACATTGAAGTTGTTTAATTGCAAACGGATTTTGGATATCTCAAACGGTTTGGCCGTGGCGAGGCAACGAATTTATGGCAAGAAAAGGGAAACAGGAAATGTGTTATAACTTCTGCATACATTGATTGATGTTTATGAAACTTCAGGAGTGTGTTGGTTGTAGTAGTCTGATCACATGGATGTAACTATTGTGAGTCAAAGTTATAGCGCCACCAAATGGCAGCAAGAAGTGTATCACTTTTAAAATGCTTTGAGATCACCCTCTTATTTTTACCTGATTTGCTTCAAACTTCATCAGTGTAATGTCAATACACAGCAGATGTAGACCTATGACAGGATTTTTGATATTTGAAATATTGTTGCCATGGCAACAGGTCAAACTGTAATAATATTCTTGAGTGTTTTTGAGGCTCTTAACATGCTTCAAATTGCATGAAACTCGACACACACATCAATATTGTCAACCAGTAGACATGGACAAAGCCATAGAAATGGGCGTGGTGGAGGGGCTCAGTAGCGCCACCTTTTGACAAAAGTGCGGGGGTTAGTTTTTCCTACAGTCACCAAACTCGGTACACATATTATTCTCATCAAGCCGGACAATTTTCTAATTTACATTCATTAGCTCCGACCAACAGGAAGTCAGCTATTTTGGTTTGAATGTTAATTTTTTGAAAAAACAGGCTATGAATTTTATACTACTACTCTTACAGGGTTTATCCAATTTACACCAAGCTTTTTTTAACTTGTTGCTAACACATTGAAGTTGTTTAATTGCAAACGGATTTTGGATATCTCAAACGGTTTGGCCGTGGCGAGGCAACGAATTTATGGCAAGAAAAGGGAAACAAAGTGTTATAACTTCTGCATACATTAATTGATTTTGATGAAACTTTGGCTTAGTCTTCGTTGTACAAGGCTGATCACATGGATTTGACTATTGTGATTCAAAGTCATAGCGCCACCAACTGGAAGCAGAAAATGTGTCACTTTCAGCATACATTGAGATCACCCTCTTATTTTTACCTGATTTGCTTCAAAATTCATCAGAATAATGTTAAAACTTGGCACATGTAATCCTTTGAAAATGGGCAGGGAGGAGGGGCTCTATAACGGCACCTTGTAGTGCAGTAAATGTGGAGTGAATTTGACATAGTCCTTTGATGTTTAACCGTTTTAAGTGCCTATTGCCCGCTGTGCACAGTTGCCATGAAGCCACCGGGGTGGCGGTGCCACCGGGCTTGGGCCCGCCATCGCTGCTCGCAGCTATATTTATTATTTATTTTTTTTTTTATTTTTTTTTTTTCCGTCTTCCGGGGCTTTTTGGGGGCCTTAACATGCTCAAAAACTCTTGAAAATTGGCACACACATTGGAATCCGCGGCCATTAGGACGCCCCAGAGGCTGGTATCCGGGCGTGGCAGGGGGGCTCGACAGCGCCCCCTTGAAAAAAGTCTGAAAATTTGGTCCATATATTAAACACGCTTGCACGTATTAGTATGAAACTCGGTACACATATAGACCTCATCGGGCCGAACAACTTTCGTACTCTAAGTTAAACGCCACGCCAACAGGAAGTCAGATATTAAGGGTTGTTTGAAAAACGCATGCTCTGGAATTTGATATACTCCTCCTAGACGATTAATCCGATCGCCACCAAACTCGGTCAGCATGAAGTCAAGACACTGATGATTAAAAATTGCCAGGGGATTTTTGATATCTCGAACGGTTTGGCCGTGGCAAGGCAACGAATTTATGGCGAGAAAAAGGAAACAGGAAATGTGTTATAACGTCTGCATACATATATTGATCTTTATGAAACTTCACGAGTGTGTTCGTTATAGGAGTCTGATCACATGGATGTGACTATTGTGAGTCAAAGTTATAGCGCCACCAACTGGCAGCAGGAAGTGTATCACTTTTTGAAATGCTTTGAGATCACCCTCTTATTTTTACCTGATTTGCTTCAAACTTCATCAATGTAATGGCAATACACAGCAGATGTAGACCTATGACAGGATTTTTGATATTTGAAATATTATTGCCATGGCAACAGGTCAAACTGTAATAATATTCTTGAGTGTTTTTGAGGCTCTTAACATGCTTCAAATTGCATGAAACTCGACACACACATCAATATTGTCAACCAGTAGACATGGACAAAGCCATAGAAATGGGCGTGGTGGAGGGGCTCAGTAGCGCCACCTTTTGACAAAAGTGGGGGGGTTAGTTTTTCCTACAGTCACCAAACTCGGTACACATATTGTTCTCATCAAGCCGGACAATTTTCTAATTTACATTCATTAGCTCCGACCAACAGGAAGTCGGCTATTTTTGTTTGAATGTTAATTTTTTTGAAAAAACAGGCTATGAATTTTATACTACTACTCCTACAGGGTTTGTCCAATTTACACCAAGCTTTTTTTAACTTGTTGCTAACACATTGAAGTTGTTTAATTGCAAACGGATTTTGGATACCTCAAACGGTTTGGCCGTGGCGAGGCAACAAATTTATGGCGAGAAAAAGGAAACAGGAAATGTGTTATAACGTCTGCATACATATATTGATCTTTATGAAACTTCATGAGTGTGTTAGTTGTAGTAGTCTGATCACATGGATGTGACTATTGTGAGTCAAAGTTATAGCACCACCAACTGGCAGCAGGAAGTGTATCACTTTTTGAAATGTTTTGAGATCACCCTCTTATTAGGGCCCAAGCGAAAATTCGCGCAGGGCCCTCTTGTTCTTCTAAGGATTATTATTATTATTATTATTTTTTTTTTTTTTTTTTTTTTTTTTTTCCGTCTTCCGGGGCTTTTGGGGGGCCTTAACATAGTCAAAAACTCTTGAAAATTGGCACACACATTGGAATCCGCGGCCATTAGGACGCCGGAGAGGCTGGTTCCCGGGCGTGGCAGGGGGGCTCGACAGCGCCCCCTTGAAAAAAGTCTGAAAATTTGGTCCATATATTAAACATGCTTGCACGTATTAGTATGAAACTCGGTACACATATAGACCTCATCGGGCCGAACAACTTTCGCGCTCTAAGTTAATCGCCACGCCAACAGGAAGTCAGCTATTAAGGGTTGTTTGAAAAACGCATGCTCTGGAATTTGATATACTCCTCCTAGACGATTAATCCGATCGCCACCAAACTCGGTCAGCATGAAGTCAAGACACTGATGATTAAAAATTGCCAGGGGATTTTTGATATCTCGAACGGTTTGGCCGTGGCGAGGCAACGAATTTATGGCGAGAAAAAGGAAACAGGAAATGTGTTATAACGTCTTAATACATATATTGATCTTTATGAAACTTCACGAGTGTGTTCGTTATAGGAGTCTGATCACATGGATGTGACTATTGTGAGTCAAAGTTATAGCGCCACCAACTGGCAGCAGGAAGTGTATCACTTTTTGAAATGTTTTGAGATCACCCTCTTATTTTTACCTTATTTGCTTTAAACTTCATCAGTGTAATGTCAATACACAGCAGATGTAGACCTATGACAGGATTTTTGATATTTGAAATATTGTTGCCATGGCAACAGGTCAAACTGTAATAATATTCTTGAGTGTTTTTGAGGCTCTTAACATGCTTCAAATTGCATGAAACTCGACACACACATCAATATTGTCAACCAGTAGACATGGACAAAGCCATAGAAATGGGCGTGGTGGAGGGGCTCAGTAGCGCCACCTTTTGACAAAAGTGGGGGGTTTGTTTTTCCTACAGTCACCAAACTCGGTACACATATTATTCTCATCAAGCCGGACAATTTTCTAATTTACATTCATTAGCTCCGACCAACAGGAAGTCAGCTATTTTGGTTTGAATGTTAATTTTTTGAAAAAACAGGCTATGAATTTTATACTACTACTCCTACAGGGTTTATCCAATTTACACCAAGCTTTTTTTAACTTGTTGCGAACACATTGAAGTTGTTTAATTGCAAACGGATTTTGGATATCTCAAACGGTTTGGCCGTGGCGAGGCAACGAATTTATGGCGAGAAAAGGGAAACAGGAAATGTGTTATAACTTCTGCATACATTGATTGATGTTTATGAAACTTCAGGAGTGTGTTGGTTGTAGTAGTCTGATCACATGGATGTAACTATTATGAGTCAAAGTTATAGCGCCACCAAATGGCAGCAAGAAGTGTATCACTTTTAAAATGCTTTGAGATCACCCTCTTATTTTTACCTGATTTGCTTCAAACTTCATCAGTGTAATGTCAATACACAGCAGATGTAGACCTATGACAGGATTTTTGATATTTGAAATATTGTTGCCATGGCAACAGGTCAAACTGTAATAATATTCTTGAGTGGTTTTGAGGCTCTTAACATGCTTCAAATTGCATGAAACTCGACACACACATCAATATTGTCAACCAGTAGACATGGACAAAGCCATAGAAATGGGCGTGGTGGAGGGGCTCAGTAGCGCCACCTTTTGACAAAAGTGGGGGTTAGTTTTTCCTACAGTCACCAAACTCGGTACACATATTATTCTCATCAAGCCGGACAATTTTCTAATTTACATTCATTAGCTCCGACCAACAGGAAGTCAGCTATTTTGGTTTGAATGTTAATTTTTTGAAAAAACAGGCTATGAATTTTATACTACTACTCCTACAGGGTTTATCCAATTTACACCAAGCTTTTTTTAACTTGTTGCTAACACATTGAAGTTGTTTAATTGCAAACGGATTTTGGATATCTCAAACGGTTTGGCCGTGGCGAGGCAACGAATTTATGGCAAGAAAAGGGAAACAAAGTGTTATAACTTCTGCATACATTAATTGATTTTGATGAAACTTTGGCTTAGTCTTCGTTGTACAAGGCTGATCACATGGATTTGACTATTGTGATTCAAAGTCATAGCGCCACCAACTGGAAGCAGAAAATGTGTCACTTTCAGCATACATTGAGATCACCCTCTTATTTTTACCTGATTTGCTTCAAAATTCATCAGAATAATGTTAAAACTTGGCACATGTAATCCTTTGAAAATGGGCAGGGAGGAGGGGCTCTATAACGGCACCTTGTAGTGCAGTAAATGTGGAGTGAATTTGACATAGTCCTTTGATGTTTAACCGTTTTAAGTGCCTATTGCCCGCTGTGCACAGTTGCCCTGAAGCCACCGGGGTGGCGGTGCCACCGGGCTTGGGCCCGCCATCGCTGCTCGCAGCTATATTTTTTACCTGATTTGCTTCAAACTTCATCAGTGTAATGTCAATACACAGCAGATGTAGACCTATGACAGGATTTTTGATATTTGAAATATTGTTGCCATGGCAACAGGTCAAACTGTAATAATATTCTTGAGTGTTTTTGAGGCTCTTAACATGCTTCAAATTGCATGAAACTCGACACACACATCAATATTGTCAACCAGTAGACATGGACAAAGCCATAGAAATGGGCGTGGTGAAGGGGCTCAGTAGCGCCACCTTTTCTCAAAAGTGGGGGTGTTAGTTTTTCCTACAGTCACCAAACTCGGTACACATATTGTTCTCATCAAGCTGGACAATTTTCTAATTTACATTCATTAGCTCCAACCAACAGGAAGACGGCTATTTTTGTTTGAATGTTAATTTTTTGAAAAAACAGGCTATGAATTTTATACTACTACTCCTACAGGGTTTATCCAATTTACACCAAGCTTTTTTTAACTTGTTGCTAACACATTGAAGTTGTTTAATTGCAAACGGATTTTGGATACCTCCAACGGTTTGGCCGTGGCGAGGCAACGAATTTATGACAAGAAAAGGGAAACAAAGTGTTATAACTTCTGCATACATTAATTGATTTTGATGAAACTTTGGCTTAGTCTTCGTTGTACAAGGCTGATCACATGGATGTGACTATTGTGATTCAAAGTCATAGCGCCACCAACTGGAAGCAGAAAATGTGTCACTTTCAGCATACATTGAGATCACCCTCTTATTTTTACCTGATTTGCTTCAAAATTCATCAGAATAATGTTAAAACTTGGCACATGTAATCCTTTGAAAATGGGCAGGGAGGAGGGGCTCTATAGCGGCACCTTGTAGTGCAGTAAATGTGGAGTGAATTTGACATAGTCCTTTGATGTTTAACCATTTTAAGTGCCTATTGCCCGCTGTGCACAGTTGCCCTGAAGCCACCGGGGTGGCGGTGCCACCGGGCTTGGGCCCGCCATCGCTGCTCGCAGCTATATTTATTATTATTATTCTTCTCCAAAGTGAATCGCATTTGAGAGGGCCTAAACGTGCTCGAAAACTCACGAAACTTTGCACACGCGTCAGAAGTGGTGAAAATTTACGTCTGTTATGGGTTTCGGAATTGGGCGTGGCAAAATGGCTCAATAGCGCCATCTAACGTACAGCCCCACTCGCTACATTACACTAGGGTTTTGAAATTCGGTACACACATTTATCAGCCAAGTACCTACAAAAAATTCTCTTGGATTGAAATCCGAAACCGAACAGGAAGTCAGATATTTTGAATTAATTCACCGTTTTTTGCATTTTCCAGACGTTGTACTTTAACGAACTCCTCCTAGAGATTTAATCAGATCAATGTCATTTTTGGTCAGTCTAATCTAAAGACCTTTGTGACGTTAAATTGCGAAGATCTAGAATTTTCACCAAAGGGCGTGTCCATGGCGGCCTGACAAAGTTTGATGTTTTCGCCATAAAAAAGGAAGTTGTTGTAACTCATACAAACAATGTCGGATCTGCCCCAAACTTCACATGCTTTATTAGAGTCCTGACCTGAAGACATCTTCATAACAATATTCGGTTACAGTCATAGCGCCACCTGTAGGCAACAGGAAATGACATGTTTTACTCTGTGATTAACTCCTCATAGAGATTTAACCAGATCAACATCATATGTTGTCATTCTAATCTTAAGACCTTAGCGATGATAAATATCAAAGATCTTGAGTTTTCGTTGAAGGGCGTGTCCGTGGCGGCCTGACAAAGTCTGATGTTTCGCCATGAAAGAGGAAACTGTTGTAACTCAGGCATACTATGTCCGATCTGCTCCAAACTTCACATGTGTGATAAGAGTCCTAGCCTAAAGACATCTATATGACAATATTAAGTTAGTCATAGCGCCACCTGCTGGCAACAGGAAGTGGCATGCTTTATACTGTAATTCACTACCAGATTCACATTTCATCATGCCACGAAGTACCAGACATGCTAGAAACACGTTAAATCATGCAACACTTGGCTGAGTGCTAATGTATGCGATTAACGCCACGAAAGAAACAGGAAGTTGTTGTAACTCAGGCATACAATGTCCGATCTGCTTCAAACTTCACGTGTTCAATGATAGTCCTGGCCTGAAGACATCAACATGTCAAAATTCAGTTACGGTAAAAGCGCCACCTGTTGGCCGCAGGAAGTGTGGCATTTCTAAATGACTTTGGCATAATTCTCCTGTATTCACTCACTTAAATGCATGATGCCCACTGTTCGCTGTTTTCCTGAGGCCAACGGGTGGCGGTGAGCCCGGGTGCGAGGGCCCTCTCAACGCTGCTTGCAGCTTTAATTATTAGGGCCCGAGAACCGATGGTGTGAGGACCCTATTGGAATTGCTCAGCCAAAATTTTCTTCTTCTCCAAAATGAATCACATTTTTGAGGGCCTAAACGTTCTCAAAAACTCATGAAACTTTGCACACATGTCAGAAGTGGTGAAAATTTACATCTGATATGGGTTTCAGAATTAGGTGTGGCAAAATGGCTCGATAGTGCCACCTACAAAATTTCAATTAAGCGCCCTTCGTGCTACGTTTCACGTACAGTTATGAAATTTGGTAGACAGATGTAACAGCCCAATACCTACAAAAAAGCCCCTGGGTGCAAAGTTTGTAAACCCAACAGGAAGTCAGATATTTTGAATTAATTCACCATTTTTTGGATTTTCCAGAAGTTGTACTTTAACGATCTCCTCCTAGAGATTTAATCAGATCAATGTAATTTTTGGTCAGTCTAATCTAAAGGCCTTTGTGACGTTAAATTGCAAAGATCTAGAGTTTTCACTGAAAGGTGTGTCCGTGGCGGCCTGACAAATTTTGATGTTTTCGCCATGAAAAAGGAAGTTGTTGTAACTCAAACAAACAATGTTGGATCTGCCCCAAACTTCACATGCTTTATTAGAGTCCTGACCTGAAGACATCTTCATAACAAAATTCAGTTACAGTCATAGCGCAACCTGTAGGCAACAGGAAATGACATTTATTACACTGTGATTAACTCCTCCTAGACATTTAATCAGATCAATGTCATTTTTGGTCAGCCTAATCTAAAGGCCTTTGTCACATTAAATTGCGAAGATCTAGAGTTTTCGTTGAAGGGCGTGTTCGTGGCAGACTGATAAAGTCTGATGTATCGCCATGAAAGAGGAAGCTGTTGTAACTCGGACATACAATGTCCGATCTGCCCCAAACTTCACATGTTTTATTAGAGTCCTGACCTGAAGACATCTATATGACAATATACAGTTACAGTCATAGCGCCACCTGGGGGCAACAGGAAATGACATGTTTTACCCTGTGATTAACTCCTCATAGAGATTTAACCAGATCAACATCATATGTTGTCAGTCTAATGATAAATGTCAAAGATCTTGAGTTTTCGTTGAAGGGCGTGTCCGTGGCGGACTGACAAAGTCTGATGTTTTGCCATGAAAGAGGAAGCTGTTGTAACTCAGGCATACTATGTCTGATCTTCCCCAAACTTCACATGAGTGATTAAAGTCCTGGCCTAAAGACACCTACATAACAATATTCAGTGAGCTATAGCGCCATCTGTTGGAAGCAGGAAGTGTGCCACTTTTAAATGATTTTGCCATAATTCTCCTGTATTTACTCGTTTACATGCATGTCGCCCACTGTTCGATGTTTTCCTGAGGCCAACGGGTGGCGGTGAGCCCGGGTGCGAGGGCCCTCTCAACGCTGCTTGCAGCTTTAATTGTTGTTGTTGTTGTTACATTTTGAGTTGTTTGGTCCATAGTGTAAACTAAGTGTTCAAATAAAGCATTCAAAAAAAAAAAAAAAAAAAAAAAAAAACACCCTCGGACATATTTCTAACCGGCATGCATCTCGCGGTGATCACCGTTGATCGATTCTGCGCAGAATTTGCTCATCTCAAACAAGCCTAGTGTGTGCATTGCGAAAGTGTGGCGCGCCAATAACTCTATTTACATAGAGTCACGCAATCCCATCGGAGCAAAATTACGTTACCTTAATTTTTGTGCCATCGCGGGAATAAATGCTGCGTTTTCGTCTCCACTGGCAGGTAATATCTTTATTAACTTAATAATGATTAACTTATGCCTTGATTTGTGTCGCGTTTTTTCTTACAGCATTGTTTACATCAAAAATGGCAGCGGCCTTCGTTTTTTATCAAAGACAGGACTACAATTACCAGGAAATATTTTGTATTTTTGATTTTTAAATCGTCACCAAAATCAGAACAAGGTCTGTGGTACGTTGTCTAAATTTATCTGTTTTGTTTGTTTGTTTGTTTTAAAGAAACGCATTTCTCAAGGACACGTGGAGTAATGCGTCATAATTGGTCAACAAATGGAAAGATGGACACATGGAAAATGGTATGCATGTTTAACCTCACTTATACTTCTGATTAAAATTCTTACAATTGATGTGTAACTTCTTTTTCTTTCTTTCTTTCTTTCTTTCTTTCTTTCTTTCTTTCTTTCTTTCTTTCTTTCTTTCTTTCTTTCTTTCTTTCTTTCTTTCTTTCTTTCTTTCTTTCTGTCTTTCAGGGACCAAGATGCAGAATGAATTGGAGTTGAACCCATTGGTCTGTTCAAACTCTTGTGCGTGGAAGACTTGCAACGCAATGATATTAATGAGATTTGCTGATGTTGTTTTATTCAGAGATTTATATAGGATAATGATGTTTTGAGTTGTCTTGCAGGGTATTATATAATTTGCATTTTTTTAGAACTTAATAATACTTTTAAGCAATGTACAAATGTTGGCTTTTTTTTAAGATTATTTACAACAGAAACTATACTGCATTCAATGAAAATAGAGGGGGACCAATTAATATTGATTGTCTGTAATAAATTCATTTTTGTGAGTGTGACATATTTATATGATGCACTATAACAGCCTTAAAACATCACAGATAAAAAATAATAATAATTGTCATAGCTTAATGAAAAATGACAGTTGGAAGCCATAATCATAATACCATATGTATGTTATATTTCAAATAATTGCAACTCATTTTTACAAGTAAAGCATTTAAACTTAGGTTGGAATTTTCAAAATAAAGTGCTGTACATGTAATTCTAAATTATGGTCCATTTCAGTTCATTTTTAAAAATATTGGCTGGCACATGTTATTTCAATTTACAGTCAAAATCTTGAAACTGAATAAAATGTCTTTGAAACTTAAAAAAATAAATCACATGCAAAATGTTTGACTTTGTTTTTAATACACTGCATGTTTTGCTAACAGTTTCTTTTCTTTCTTCCACTGTACTTTATTTACAAAAGCATTTCCAGAGTTTTCATTTATGCTTCTTAAGTTTTCATTTACGATCCCAGAGTTTTCGTTCGTCTTTCTGGCACAAATCTCTCGCGGGGGCGGGGCCAGCAGTGGTGTGTTCTCATTGGCTACTGAGATTGACAAATCTTTTTGATTGACAGATTCTTCTTGACCTGGAAGTGAAGACGTCAGCGTTGTGTTTACAATTACATGTGGGGAGGTGAGCGTCTGTAAGCGGCTTCTTATTTCATTTAAAGATATGAGTTTTGTTTTCGAATTTTATCTGTATTTATCTGTGGCTTCTACTTTGTCGACATAAACTTTTAGGAGCGTGAGAGATCAAAGGGAGAGAAAATGAATGTCTTGAGGTTTAATGTACATTAAAGGTTATAATACTGAAATTATTGCATAATGTCCAATGTTTTCGGAGAATATTTGATTATTTCTGATGATTTTTCTCTACTGTTGGGTCTGATTAGGTTGTGCTGTGAGAATACTAGTATCATATACATGTATATATTCAGCCGTCAAGAAAGTCTCACTCCAACCAGGTAATCAAGGTTGGCAACCGTGGCCATCACTCTACCCATTGTTAGCATATGCACATACACCATCACAATTAATGATCACTCAATTCTGAAGGATTCAAACAATATGAAAATAACAGTCGTGGCTTGCTGTAAGACAGTATAGACCTCAAAGGACATTTAAGTACTCCACACAAAGAATGATAAAACCATTTTTTATCATTCTAATAATTTTATTTAGTTATTTTATTTAGTTAACATTATCATCTAACATATAAATTTTTACAATTATCAACATCTTCAATTGTGACTTTTATATAAATATATATATATATATATATATATATATATATATATATATATATATATATATATATATATATATATATATATAACAGTTGAATAAATGTAAATGAAAATATGAATCAATTCAAATAATTGATTTAAAATTTAAATTCTTTATTGTCACTACAGCATACACACAAGTATCAAAGTGAAAGTGTCGGATGCAATTATGTTGTGAAAGGAACGACCAGAATTATTATTTAAATTATTAGTATTTTTCTCATCTATTGTTTCACTTCAGAAGACATTGATTCATCCACTGGGGTCGCATGGATTACTGTGTCTTTAGGACTCGAAGACATGTATTATTTTCCTAAATTTCCTAATTCATGTTTATCTGTAGAAAGAAAGTAATATGCATCTTGGACGGCATGAGGGTTAGAAAAATATATGAGAATTTTTTTGGGGTGAACTATCACTTTAACATTCATATGTTGTTGGTATGCTAATCCAAGATCAGTATGGACTAATAAGAATAAAGTACAACCTCTTGTGTGTTTGTGAACTGTGTCTTGTTTTAATCTAGAGCTCCAGATCAAAGGTGATGTGTCTGAACAAAATAAGATTCTTGTCTGATGGGGATAGTGGATCTCTAGGGCTACCACTTCCACCTCTGGGTCAGCATCAGAATTTTGTTAATGAAAAAGTTGCTCCACTCCCTGGAAAATAAGAAATCAGATGTATTATAATCTAACACTACAAACTGCTTTGAATTCCCACATAACAAATTATGCAGACTTAAAATATTTATTTCAAACAAATTATATGTAATTTCAGCCATAATTACTTTCATGTATTAGGTTTTGCATTTGGCCATACAGTACTGTGCAAAAGTCTTGTTTTAGCAATGTTTTAATGGCCAACCATGTTTATTTTTTTGGTCTATATTATAATGCAAACAGAAAATACAGGAAATATGCACACACAAAAGTCAGAACAAAATGGATTCTATAAGCAAAAATCAGTATTTAATGTGACCTCCTAGACTTCCAGTTTTTTCAAAGGAGAAACTTCTGATCAGATTTTGAACGTTTTCTTGGCCTTCCAGTCATTTTCCATTCCATTTAGGTTTGTGAGAGCCAGGTTCTCACTATTACTCAAGTGTAAGGAGAGGTCACAAAATACTTGCCACTTAAGCCTGTAGAAGTTTTTTTTTTTTTTTTTATGTTTTTTAATAATGCTTACAAATTTAAAGTATTTCCTGGTCATATTCTAATAAGAAGACTGAATAAAAAAATTATATGGTCACTATACCATTGCTAAAACAACATCTATTGGTGTCATAAGACTTTTGCACAGTACTTTATATGTATTATTATTAAAGACTACCTTTTCCCCTTTAAATATGATCTAATCCATGGCTGTATGTACAGTACATAACCAGATCCTGTAATGATTGGGTTAAATCAAGACAACACTGCTGTATAAAGTGGGCTCTAAATGAGCTCTAAAATACCTCTCCATCTGAAAAAGCAAAAGCAAGTAATGTTACTTATATTGATTTTGTAAACATAAAAAATACTGACTTACCGCAAGTATCCAGATAACGACGATGATTGATGATAATGATGATTATATCATTCGTCTGTGCTAGGCCTAAGAAATCATCTCACCATAGTAGCAGCAGCTACAGATAAAATAATAAAAACGCTTATCTTTACATCACTAAAATGAAATAAGAAACCGCTTACAGATGCGCACCTCCATGTTGGTGTGGGTGCAGGGTTAAAAACAACCCAAGTTGGGTTGAAAATGGACAAACCCAGCAATTGGGTTGTTTTAACCCAGCAGTAGGGTTAAATGTTTGCCCAACCTGCTGGGGTAGTTTTATTTAACTCAACTATTGTTTTAAAACGACTGTATTGCTTAATTAAAATTAACCCAAAGTATGTTGGAAATGAACATTTATTAATGTTCAATGAATAATTATTAAATGTAACTATTTAGTGTAAATGTAACATTTAGAATGTTTATAAAGAAAATGAAATTAAATGATCTACCCAATAATCTTGAGAGAAGGCCTATATTCAAAGCTGACTCACCTACGGTTTCTCAACAGTTTTTTGCATCTCTCCACCACCATATTTAACAGGTTTGGAAAAAAAAAAAAAAAAAAGATAATTTTGTGTGAACTATCCCTAGTATAAATATGTTTATACTAATATTTAACCTTAGTGCACTGATAGCTGCATTAATATTAACCACATAAACAACAAACAGTGAAAAAATAACTATTCGATTTTTTAAAAAAATAATCATTTATTTAAACATTTTTTAATTATTATTAGTGATGTACCTATTTTGATTTTTTTTTTTTTTTTTTTTCCAACAGAAGCAAATTGGCTGATTCTGATACTGGTTGCAGATTTATTTAAAAGCAAATTTATTTGTTGTTTATTTGTTAAAAAAATGTGTAACTCTTTGATATTAGTGTCACAGACACGCCAGGCTCCACCTCACCACAGTACCCACGCACCCAATCACCAGCTTACTAATCACCGCCACCTGCATCTCATTCACTCTGCAATCACCAGCACTACAAAGCCACCACACTCACACACACTCACTGTCCGGTCTCGTTTGCACTACTACATGTTAATGCTTACCTTAAGGACTCACCATCGACATACTTACCTACTCAGTGATCTCCTTCATCTCCTGGTCCCTTCGTGTGCTTACCCTTCTGTGTGTGTGAGTGTCTCCAACGTCTCCCTCCATCTCATCTCAGCTCCTGGATCTACATATCAAACAAGGACAGTATCACTTTATATTCATCTCTCAAGAACCTGATAACAGCCATATTCACTCTGTGTTCCACGCATTGTTCAATAAAGCTCACCTGGATTGCTTTTATCTCTGCCTCCGTGTCTATATCATAACAATTAGAGGCAAACACTGGATTTTATCACATTCCAACAAAGATGTTTTGAACATGAGCATGATCAGTTGTTTTTCATTTAAATTATTGTATAATTTTAAGAATAACAGCAAAAACAGCATGGTCTGACTTTAGCTTTGTGAAATTATGCTACATAAGACACCTGCACAAAACACAATCAGCAGACTGAATGAAATGCAAATTCACTCTCTGACAGTAGGTGGCGCTTATGGAACAGCAGTGATATAGCGTTTCCATGGTTACCACTATATACACAGCAGCGCTGTGCTGGAAATAAGAGAAAAAGCCATCTCAACTTGTCTGAAGACAGTTCCCTTTAGAGATACATTCATATCAACCCCAATTTAATATTTATATTATTCTTCCTATATTTTGCGTACAATGAGCTTGTGCATAGTGCAGTATTTTTTCTGCTGGCGCGTCTGTTCTTCTCTTTGTGTCCATATTCAGCGTGTGCCTGTGTTAACGTCCTGTTGACAGGCTTAGTAAATATTTCCTGAAATTTTGGGAAATTATTACAAAGCAGTTTGTTTGCAATGCAAGCCCGGAATAAACATCAAAATAAAACTAAAAAGCCTTTGGATTTATGGCCAGTGGAGTACTGCATCTCTATTTTTGATCATGAACTCGAGTACGCACCATATACTTAAACATTTGGAGTGAATTATTAAGATTTAAAGTTTGTAAAGTACACCAAGAAATTGGCTTTATAAAACATTATTTAATGCATGATTAAGTGGATGTTAGTTCTATGAGGATTTCATGTTATTTTTCAAAGACCTAATAAATTCTTATAAATATTTAACAGGCTAATGATTACCATGCAAAGCTCAACGTACTAGTAAATAGGAAAATAAGGAGTAAATAAGGAAAATAACATTTTCAAAGACCAAGAACAGCTTAGGCCTACCTTAAGTTGCTTTTTCAGATGTTGAATCCTTTGAAGCCGATAAAAGTTTTGTTGCAGGTAATCATAGCTTGCATTGCACTATCCCAGACAGCACCATAGTGTGACCCAAATCCTGTCCACATCTGGTACATGTGGATTACACGCGGACCAGATGTGGACTGGATCTGGCCCAACACTATGTTGCTGTCAGGGATGATGTTACTGTACGTCCTCCTTCGTGTTTATAAGTAAAACTGTCTTTGAATGAAATGCGTTATGCCCTGTTTTCCCGTCCATTTTTTGCGCGCGCTCTCATGTCTGATGACTCTGCAGGTTGCTAATAACTGAATAATAACTAATACCCGTTTTAAATGGGCAGAGTCGGATAATCATCAACAATTGGCTCGTTGGTAAAAAATCAAACGGCAATTACGTTAATAGCCTATTAAATTAAATAAATGACATAAAAATTGCAATCCAAAGAATCCAAAGCAATCCCTTTGGTAATCTAAAATACTTTTTGAATGTAACTAATTTAATTACCATGTATTTAAAATGTAACTGTAACGAAATACAGTTACTCAAATTTTGTATTTTAAATACGTAACGTTGTTACATGTATTTTGTTACTCTCCAGCCCTACACACACACACACACACACACACACACACACACACACACACACACACACACACACACGCTGGTTTGTTGAATTCTGACTGCATTCAGATAGATGAGAGAGAGCGAGGAGTATGGTGCTTAAAACATTAGCAAACCTTTGAACGGACGACAGTTTTCTGCCCCACTTTTACAATCTCCAGGTCCTGGACCCATTCATCTGTAAAAAATACCTGGGCCTGCTGCAGCGACTTAAGTTACTGAAAACTTTGTGTGTGTATGCACTAACACTTGATATCATATAGTTGTGTGTGTGTGTGTGTGTGTGTGTGTGTGATATTTATATAATATATATTTATTATGGGTGATGGAAGTTGGGCAACAGTTTGATGTCCCTTGACCAGTCGCTCTGCTCTTAAGGATCCAGTCCTTTGATTCCCTTTATTTTCTCGTCATGTCTCGTCTTTGCATTAGGATTTAGTTTTAGGTGGTATGGTCCGACAATGTTTTCTTTAGCCCACTGCATTTAGTAGGATTATATTGTTTTTCATGCTAATTTTTAATTATTTTCATGCCAGAACACTAGCCTGATATGCCAGCCCATGTAACAGGCCAAACATACCCGTAATTCTTTGCGTTCTGATGACGTTGCCGCCCAGTTGGTCACATGTCTTAGCGATCTCTATAAATAGAGTGCCTTAGGGATGACGCATTTTTGTAGGCAAAACCTGAAAGCGAGTTAGAATTTTAGGACTTCCGGTTCCAACGGCGTAAAGTCTATGGGTTTTTTGAATGGGTTTTTGCTAAATCGCCTGAAATAAGGTCTGTGGTTCACAAAGCCTCTAAATACTTTAACATTTTGATCTATAACATAAAACACACCAGTTATAACCCACTTGTGATTTTTTAAAAACTTTACTGTGTCTTAAAATCGGCGGTTGCTAACAAATTGCTAAAAGGGACTACTTCCTTTGGCGGGGACTTTAGACGTCATAATTAAAAACGGGACATTTTGGAAAGCATTTCTCATGAAAAAGTGGATAAGTATTCATAACAGCATAGATCATAACCAGCGAGCATGTTTATGAAGTTGTTTTCTAAATAAAGTTTGAGGAAGCTTGGTGGTGCTGACGTTGATCCGCGACCATGGTGTGCTGTAGTCCGTTTATAGCCTACTGTTAGCCTTTTATATCTGACAACTTCATTTAGGCTTGAAAATCTATGTTGCGTTAACTTGTAAAGATTATCTTGATAGACAATACGTGTAAGTGTCATAACCCTTTGTTAAACACAGAGCTTATTTTCTGCAAATTTCCAAAAGTCTATGGGAAAAATGCATAGGCTTTCAACCGAGGGAACCCGTGCGCTGCTAACTTCCGGGTTGGCAGGGACTTGACGGCGTTGGAATCGGAAGTCCTAAAATGCTAACTCGCTTCCAGATTTTGCCTACAAAAATGCGTCATCCCTGAGGCACTCTATAGGGTGGTTGTGTAGACACACTGCCAACACACATTTAAGTTCAAACACCATGTACAAGTGAATTTTGCATCCGATGTCCCCTTTAAATATTAAAAAAAAAAAAAAAAAAAAATTATTGGAAACATGAAAAAAAAAAACAACAAAAACAAAAAACAATGAAATTTCAGATTTACATTCAGACAGCAGATGGTTCACAACCAAAGAACATGGAGAATGTTGAATAGTCTGGCTCAGAACAGGGTAAGTTAACTCATCATATGGGTTATCATCACACCAGTATAGGTTACAAAATATGTCCACAGATACATTTATACAACATATTCAAAAAATGGTAAAAACTAATAAAAGCATTAAACAGAATTGCAAGGTACAAACAAAAAGCACAACAAAGTTCAACATATGACTGGTTTAAGTTAGCTGTACTTTAACATTACACAAAGTGAATGCCTGCAATAATTTATTCAGGGACAACTGCACAAAATGTGCGAAATAATAAAAACAATAAAAACTGTTACAAATCAATAAACAATTTTATGATACTACAGAATAAATCACTCATTGTTTAAAATAGGAAAACATGAAACAGGACAGTGTAATTATTGTAATAATCTAGAAACAATAGATCATGTACTAATAAAATGTAAAAAGAAAAAGAAAGATTAGAACTTAAGGAAGTATACGGATATGGGTGAAGAATCATTTAATATGCAAAGCCTTCTGAAACAGCATGCAGAATGTAAAAATAATATAGTGAAATATTAAAATATCTTTAAAAGAACGTGATTGCATGGAAAAATTTAGTTTTAGTTTTTTTTTTAATCTGCCCATCACACTCCTGTGCACTCGGTGGCGGCAGTGCACCGGAAGGTGGCTTGCCAACCTCTATAAAACATTATTAGAAGAAGAAAACCGTCACCACGCAATATACGTCACTTTCTCTGTTAGCTGTAAACAGGAAACACTTTATAAGAAGACGTAAGGAGACGGCTAATGAAAGGTACTTTATTAATATCATTATCAAATAATGGTTTTACCTATGTATTTAACACAATGAGATATGTAACTGGTTTTGCATATGGGCGAAAAAAAAAAACGATTTATTAGCTATCTATCGAACTTTGGTTGGAGCTTCGATGCTCTATAGATTATGGTTGTATAGTATGGAGCTGCTATATAAGTCAATTAAGAAATTAGGCAATACAACAAAGAGCTCTACAATCTGTATAAGAGTTATGGAAGAACCCCAATAAATGTAATATTAGTAGAAGCCAATACAATTCCAAATGAATTGTTAAGAAATTATAACTTACGCAGGTCGACAACTGTTCTGGGAAAATTATTGGGAGTTTTAAAAATATGTAAGTTAAGTTTTTGTATTGAATATGTATGATATAATTATAGTGTTTGGAATAAAAAATGTAGAAAATAGCCCAGAAAGTATTGAGTACTAGCACAGATATTCCCTGAACCCAAAATAATATATATATATATATATATATATACACATATATATATACACACACACACACACACACACATAAAAATAACGATTAAACATTGGTTAAATTAATAATTAGCTCAAACATATACAAATGGCACTTAATTCATATGCAAACTGTCATGCTTGTAAAAAGCCATAGAATTTGAGCTGACCTGTGGCTTTTTAAGGGTTTCCAATATTTCCAAGAGTCTGAAGTGGATGCTGGTCAGCAAAAGACATCAGGAAATAATATACATGCTTCATAACTTAGAGATAAGACGCTGACTTCGTATGGATTTAAAGAAATTAAGCTTTATTTCCAAGAATTTCATGTTGCTCCGAGCACGATGATGCATGGTAAACATTTTTAATATAATATAGTGCAAGTTAGTAATAGGGTATTGTATGTATTTGGGTTAGTTCACCCAAAAATGAAATTTCTGTCATTAATCACCCTCATGTTGTTCCATACCCGTAAGACCTTCGTTCATCTTCACAACACAAATTAAGATATTTTTGATGAAATCAGAGTGGTATATGACTCGTCCATAGACAGCAATATAATCAACACTTTCAAGGTCCAGAAAGGTACTAAAGACATCATTAAAGTGATAGTTCACCCAAAAATTAAAATTTGATCTGCTTACCCCCAGGGCATCCAAGATGTAGGTGAGTTTGTTTCTTCAGTAGAACACAAATGATGATTTTTTAACTCCAACCGTTGCAGTCAGCCATATAATGCATGTCAATGGTCCTACGGCTCGTGACGACACATTGATTGTCCTAAGACACTAAACGATCGGTTTGTATGAGAAACCGAAGAGTATTTATATAATTTTTTACCTCTAATACACCAGTGTCAAACTGCCCTGAGTGCGCGTACGGCATCCGGTGCGTGAGGTGTGTACGCGCTCTGGTGTAGTTTAAACATGGTGCATAGTACAACAGTTATTATACAAATGGAAGTAAACCACTAAAAATCATGGTTTTATTTCATCAAAACTTAATTTTATTTTGTTACTTTTCATAAGGGCAGCTTTACAAATAAAAAGGACACATACAAAGATCTTGTTCACATACCTCAGTTGGATGTGGAAAAACCATAGGCACAGCTGAAATTTTGGAAGCAATTCTCGAGCTTTCTGGCAAATACGACAAGATGTTTCTGAAAATTTCTGCAATTGATGCAACGACTGGTTCTACAGCTAAGCAGATTGAGTCTTTGTCGTCAACTGTTACTCAACTTGTTACCGAGGTAGCGTCGCACAAGGAGTCTCTGAGAACTGTGGCAACGGAGATTCAGGTGCTACAAAAGGTGACTAAAACCCTGAAGGAAGAGGTGGATGAATGTAAGCGCTACACGTGGAGATGGACATTAAAGCTACACGGTGTGAGAGAGAAGGATGGCGAGGATGTCCGGAAAGCTGCAACTGAGGTCCTTAGCAACGTAGTTCCCGGTATCAGCGACTACCTTGAGGATGCAGTTGATATTGCAAATCGCCTTGGCCAGAGAAGAAAGGATGGTACCCACAGATCCATCATCATACTTTTTGGTCTGCGTCGTTTTCGTGACATCGTTTGGCAAGCTGCCAGAGGCTGCAAATTTCTCCTCGAAAACAAGTTGCGACTCACCGAAGCCCTTTCACCAGAAGATAGGGCTGCCAGAGAAAAACTTTGGCCCCTTGTTAAGAAAGCCAGAGATGAGGGAAAGAAAGCCTCTTTTCGCGGCTCGTTTGCCTTAATCGACGGGAAAAGATTCAACTACTCTGATGTAAAATAGTCAGTTTCTGCGGTAGGCCTATGCTCCTTTAACAGAATATACAAGGTGTTGTTTTTATTCATTTATTTTTTTCTTTGTTTTTCATTTATTTGACTCACCTACATTTGGAGTTTATCTAATTGACTCTAGTCTACTGTTCGCTCCTATTACTATGTGAGCGTATTTTGTGAAATTCTTTTTGTTCCTCTCCTTGAACTAGTGATGTGTCGTTCTTGAATGATTCGTTCATTTTGAACGAATCTTTAATGTGACTCGGGAAGAACGAGTCGTCTCGGGGGGTGATTCGTTCAGTCGCGCATGTGCAATATTCTACAGGTTCTGTACTGCTAGTAGTAGTTCACCTGATGATTCAATTCATGAGTCTTTCGGGTTTTGAGTCGTTCCTTAATGACGTGACAGACCCATACGCTACCAATGCATTCTGAGTCGGAAAGAGAATCGATTAGTTCTTTTTATGAGTCTTTCGGGTTTTTGAGTCGTTCCTTAATCACGTGACCCATACGCTATGCTGTGTGACCCAAGCACATTATATTTATTGGTAAATAACGTTAACTCTCCAGTTTTGTTTGAGTTTGTGTTACAACTGTTAAAGCTGAAGTTATCATAACCTTGATGTTTTAAACTAACATTAATAATTCAAATTCAAAATGTTATTTGCTTTTAATTTATGTCATTATGTCCTTTTTGAGCAATCTTCTTATACATATATTAGACCAATATGTCAAGTCTGCCTAGGAAAAGCAATTATTATACCAGCAAACTCAAAATTGGAGTAAAAATGAACAAACTAGGCTATAAATACTTTGTATTGTAGGCTTGGATTATTATATTATTATATAGCCTAGTGTTTATTTACAGATAGACAGTCAAAAAGATAAATTAATCAATATTTTATTTATATCAGGGCTTTATTTATTTATAATAACACACCACAGATCCTCAAGAAACAGTAACAAAAACAGTGACAGAAATGTCAGAAATAGCGTATGGGTCTGTTACGTGATTAAGGAACGACTCAAAACCCGAAAGACTCATGAAATGAACTAATCAATTCTCTTAACGGCTCAGACTGCATTGGTTTAGCATGGGACTGCCTGTCACGTCATTAAGGAATGACTTAAACCCGAAGACTTGTCAGACAAGAGGTGAGGTGAGCTTAATCAGCTTGTCATAAACTGAAGACCCAGGTAATGAATTAATCATTTCTGAATCTTATAGCATTGTAGTTTTGTATTGTTTGTAGTTGGATGAACGTTTGCATAAGTAGTAGATGTGTTAGGGAAGTAACATGTAACATTTTAATTACATTTTGCTAAAATGAACGAAATGACTCGAAAAAAGATTCGTTCATTTTGTTGAACGAGACTCAAAAGTCTGAGTCAGTAAAATGATCCGAATTTCCCATTACTACCTTGAACCGTTAATGTTGCAATGTGCACGGTTGGCTATATAATGGCACTTTTCTTCCTTTTTGGTTACCTAAACTGCCTATGACAAGCAAGGCGGTGAAGTGAATTTTCTCAAATTTAATGAATGTGAGTTATCTTTGGTTATATATTGTTCCTATTTCAAAAAGAGAATTTCTTAGTGTTTGTTCAGATATAAGAGGTATAGAATTGTTTTTGTGTTTAATGGATTTTAAGTTGAATTCTTTTTCTGTTATATCTTTAAATGTAAGGGGTTTACGTGACGCAGTAAAGAGGAAAGCTGTTTTTTTATTTTGTAAAATCAGTGAGTCGGATAGAATTCTTCTTCAGGAAACACACTCGTGTGAAATAGATGTAAAATTTTGGAAAAATCAATGGGGAAATATAATTTACTGTAGCCATGGCTCTAGTCATTCTGCTGGAGTCTCAATTTTATTGCACAAGTTTAAAGGGCACATACTAGGAGTGGAGTCTTCTGATGAAGGCAGATGGATTATTTTATCGCTTCAGCAGGATAACTCAATTTTTACTATTTGTAATATTTACGGATGTAATTCCCGATCCGCCAACAAATCTCTCTTTTCTCAGATAACTTCTAAATTGAAAGAAGTACTTACTAAGTACCCAGACTCTTATGTGATTTTGGGTGGGGATTTTAATGAATGTGTGGATGATACCTTTGACAGATTTCCTCCCAGAAGCAACAATAGCCTGCATTTGAATATTAACATTTTATCATTATGCGCAGAATTTTCTCTTACAGATACATGGCGTTTTTTTTTCACCCTGAGATGCAGGAATTTACCTGGTCTAATAGTAATATGTCTTTCCAATCAAGAATTTACCTCTTCTTGATCTCCTCCTCAGCTCTTCAATTTGTTATAGATGTTTCTCATTCTTTTGCACCCCTCTCAGATCATAAACAAATAAGTCTAAAACTGTGTAGTAGCACTGATAAAACCCCAAAGTTACGCGGTTATTGGAAATGTAATAATTCTCTACTAAAAGATGCTTCTTTCAATGATGGTATTAAAAACTTGTTTTCAGATATATTTTCTAAAAATTTTAATGATGGTTATAAAGCAAAATGGGAATTTTTTAAATAGAAGGCTAGGCAGATCGCCATTAGAAGAAGCAAAGATTTAAAAGCCTCTAAAAATAAAAAAATACATGAACTCCTAAATAAAATAAATGCTTTACTGAAAAAAGCATTAACTCAGGAGGAAGAACTGCTTCTGAGAGAATTAAGTTTACAAATTAATGAAGCTTACTTGGATTTGGCTAGAGGGGTCTTTATTAGGTCAAGAGCCAAATGGCTAGAGAAAGGAGAGACTAATTCCAGTTATTTTTTGGCATTAGAGAAGAGGAATTGCAGGAGAAATTCATTGACAACTCTAAATATAAATGGTGTTAAATGCACTGATCCTAATCTAATTTCTAAATTTATCACAAGCTTTTATGAAAAACTTTACACTTCCGAATTTAATATGGATAATTGTCCTTAATTGATAATTGGCGACCAATTACACTCTTAACAGTTGATTATAAGATCTTAGCCTTGGTATATGCTAATAGATTGAAACTTAAGCTTAATCAAATTATTGCGGAAATGCAGTCAGGTTTTGTCAAAGGTAGGCAAACACATCCGACAAATTTTTCAGAAAAGAGACCAAATTTGCCCTAGAGGTAGATCTCATTGGGCTGCCCTAATTGATAATATCAACTGGAGAAAAGCATGGTTGTTAGCCTATAAATATTTTATTCCTAATAAGACTAAAGAAGTCCACTTTAAAATACTGCATAAGATATACCCGGTTAATTCAACAATATCCAAATATGTTGATATTCCTAGTACCTGCTCATTTTGTGGTCATGAAGACGAAACATTAATACATTTATTCTATTCATGTGAATTGGTTCGAAAGTTTTGGTCTAACTTATACTCCCATTTAAATAACACCCCCATTAAAACACAATCTTTTAATTTGAAAGATATTATTTGTTATTACACTGACTCTAACAAATCTAAAGAATATATTTTTAATTTTTTTATTTTGCTTCCCAAATTTTTCATCCATAAACAGAAATTTATGAGCTCACTTCCTACTTTCTCAGTTTTTTTGATTGAGGTAGACTCGCTGCTTAAATCTTTTAGGTTAACTAGTAATGCAAAATGTGATCGATTCCTAAAGCTATATGAACAATTATTTGTGATGGCTCTGATGGTCAAGTTTAATCAGCTCTCTCTGTTTTGTTTTGTTTTGTTTCAATTACTTTAGTATTGTTTCCCCATAAATGTATGGTACTTATCCCCTTACCTCTGCCTTTTTTGTGCCTTTTCTTTTTTATGTCCTCTTCATATATGTATGTAAATGATTCTTAACACTTCCTTTATATATTTGCCTCTACATACAATGTCCTTTATTTCCTAGTTGTGATGTTCTCCTGAAGGTGTTTGTATATTTGTATGATTCTTGAATAAAAAAATAAATAAATAAAAAAAACTACTGACAAGCTTGAGCAAGTTTTGCAATTTTGAAAACCATGCAGTGTTATTTTACATTTGGTTACTTAGATTTATTTTATAGGCTAGGTCTATATTACTTACATGAACACAAGAACAAATAAAAGCACTTTATTTCATTTGTGTCTTTGTTTTAATGTATTTGGCAGTTTTTCTTTGTTCATGTTCTTACTGTATCTTATATGTAATACCAAAAATGCCAGACACTATATAATATAAAGCAAAGTTAATTCAGATTATAATATATTATAATCAAAAAGTACCGATAAGAATACCGTTAAAGTACCGTATCGATAAGCAGTATCGGTAAGAGAAGTAATACCGTTAAATCCTTAATGATACCCATCCCTAACGCTCAGGGCATTTGGACATGGTGTATTAGAGGTAAAAAATTATATAAATACTGTTCGGTTTCTCACAAACCGATCGTTTTGTGTCTTAGGACATCAATGTGTCGTCAGAAGCCGCAGGGTTTAATTTGGATTATACGACTGACCGACTGCAACAGTTGGAGTTAAAAATCATAATTTGTGTTCTACTGAAGAAACAGTCACCTACATCTTAGATGCCCTGGGGGTAAGCAGATAAACATCAAATTTTCATTTTTTGGTGAACTATCCCTTTAAAACAGCTGATGTGACTGCAGTGGTTCAACCTTAAATTTATGAAGAGACAAGAATACTTTTTTGTGTGCAAAAATGAAACAAAAATAAAGACTTTACTCAACAATCTCTTCTTTTCTCTGTCATCATCCTTATGCAGTTGCTGCAGTAAGCACAGTGAAGGCTTCCGTGTTTACGTCCGAATGCCAGCGCTCAGGGTTTTTCCTGGTTCAAAAATGGTCTTCGGTGGTGACAGACATGGTCATCCACACAAACAGTAAAAAGTGCCCTACCCATATGATCTGCTAATATTGACAATAAAGTTCCTGTCACTCTCACTGTAATTCTTTCTTGCCCTCTTTGCAAAAAAATCTGATTTTATAGCTTTGTAAGAGAAGATGCTTCTTTGCTAGACATGAAAATTATTTTGGTATGTATAATAATAATAATAAATAATAATAATAATAATTAATAATCAGTATTAAAAAGTAGCGTTAAAAAGTTAAATTAACTAATAATACCATATACAATTGCATGCACCTAGCTAACAAGAACTTGCATTGTTCTGGATTCACCTCACTCCATTCTAAACTAACTGATTTTATAGTTAGGCCTAAATTACTACACATTGTCAGTTAAATATATACCTTAAAGTACTGTGGATTATTAAGGCTAGTTTTACTAACCACTTGCTAAATGGGGTAAGCACACTTATGTTCTCATTTCAGAGTTGTTTGAGTAAATGATTCGTTATAGGCCGTGTGGACAGATCAGTTGTTTTCAATGAGTCATTAGGTTGCGAATCGTATATTATATATAATGAATCGCGGACGTTGACGTGTTGTGTGCGAATCGTGACTGTTAATAGGACATCGCAAAAGATTTGTAAACACAGAAAACACTTCATCACTGGATGGCATTTTCTTTTTGTTTACTGAAAGTGTAGTTTATGTCAGCTGCATGTGCGGGACACTTGTCAGAGAAGTTGAGGTGATGTTCTTTTGAACACTATTCACACCCAGTGGTTATTCAGGAAAAACATTCTCCGAATGCGCCACGTGAAACATGGATTTGGTCTTCCAAACTTTAAGCATCGTGTCAGTTGATTTAGATTATTATGTGCGAGGTAGAGAGAGTGCAAAGACAATGCTTACTTTGAAGACAGACAGAGCTTGCACGCACGAGGGAGGAGCTCTCTGCTCGCTCTGTCCGTCAGCGCAGCAGTCATCTGCATCGCTAATAAACAACTCTCAATAACTGATCAAATAAGGCTTTGGTGGAACAAAAATTTGTTTTTGTGGCTGCCAAAAAAATTTCAATGTAGGAAAAACCCTGGCTAGATATTGGCCAAAGCTGCACATGTGAGCAGCACAACGCATGCGTGTGATTCTGATGCAGGGGCCAATAATGAGTCAGCGTTCTGATGTAGAACCTGGAAGCGCTGGACGTAACAATATATGAGAATGACACGGAAGAGAAGATATTGTTGAATAAAGTCATTATTTTTGTTTTGTTTTTGTGCACAGAAAGTAATCTTGTTGCTTCTTAAAATTAAGGTTGAACCACTGCAGTCACGTCGACTGTTTTAACGATGTCTTTAGTACCTTTCTGGACCGTGAAAGTGTTGATTATATTGCTGTCTATGGTTGAGTCATATTTAGACGTTTCGGTTTTCGGTAATACGATAAATCGTGGTAATGAATATGCACAATATTGGTATCATGGGCACTTTAAAATACCGCAAAAAATATAATCAAAATTTTGATTTTTAGAACATGCATTAGTTTCTTTTTCATCAACTGGATAAAAGTACACTGCATGTATGCTGCGTAGGCATGCGCGTTCTGACCTAAACAATCCCATTCCCCATGTGGAGATGCAGTGTGTGGGTCAATATCCCTCCTCGTTCCTCGCTCCTCCGTCCTCCATCCTATGACCCAGAAACCAATCAAATTCAGCCATCTTGAAGGACATCTCAATTCTCACAGGTCTCAATTGCACCACGAGGAGGTGAGGAACGAGGAGTGAGGAAGCTTCCTGAGGAGTCATGAGCGAGGACACAGAGGTGTATCTTTTGCGGAAGTCTTTATCGTCAAGAAACGTGATGCACGTATACATTCTCCTCCCCCTTCATATCTGTCACAATAATTGAATTAAGCTTTACATCTCATATTTCAATGGGGCATCTTGCTTTAGTATTATTATTTTTAAATAACCAAACTTTAACAACAAATAGGTAGATCCCTCGAGTGCAGCTGATGATGCTATGAAGTGACGCTAAAGGGAGCAAGGATATAATTTCCCTTGATTCAATTCCTCCGTCCTCGCATCTTTTCCCTGCGTTTTTCTCTCGCATCCTGAAGGGGTGGAGCTAAGACTTGAGGAAAGGAAGCAAGGACAGGAAACGAGGATGCACAAATAAGAATTGAGAAGCACCCTGTGTGTGTGTGCTGCTGAGCAAAAGACGCATGCACACTCTTATGTAAACATTACCCACATGGAGAGGAAGCATGGCAGAAGGAGGAACGCTGGCAACAATTTATCCCCCTTCTAAAAGGGTGAAGTCAGAGGATTGGAAATATTTTGGGTTCCAAAAAAAAATGCAGAGGGATTGCTTGTGTAAGACGTGGTTGGAAAGTGGCAGCGAAACACAGGAACATGTCTAATATGTTCGCTGATCTCAGTGACAACCGTCCAGTCCAATTCAGAAAGATAAAGGTAAGTTTATAAAACTTTTATGAAATATATATATAAAATTATAAAAACTAATTTCCGTGTTGAATCCACATAAAAAAAAAAAAAAATTGTTCAATGACAAGATGCCAAAGTTACACAAACTATTTTCATTTGCATGTAATGTTAGCTTGTTTCAATGTAGTTTAAGTAAATAAAAATGACAGTGTGCCAGAATAATTATTTTAATTATACATTGATGGAATGCAATGAAGTTGTACACTGTGACAAAGTGCGAGTGAACTTGCCCTTTATAAATATTTAGCTAGCTATAATGGTTAACCCTGGCTTGGCTTGTTATTCAGAAAATAATAATAATAATAATAATAATAATAATAATAATATGAATTTTAGTACTATTGTTGTACAGACAAGTTAGTATGTGTCAAGAATGGCCATTTAAATGTCAAGACAGAGTAACAGAGTAATGTTTTCCTTCTCCATTTCCTTTATTTTTCTTGTCTTTCTCTATTTACAGAGTAGCCATACATCTAGTTGTGCTGGTTCATCTTCAGCTGAAGCCATTGTTCAACCAACAGTCAAAGAGGCATTCCAGCGTCAGGCTTTATATGGACCCTCATCTCACCGGGCCAAAGAAATCAATCATGCCATAGCATATTATATTGCTAAGGACATGATACCAGTTCATAATGTAGCAAGGATTTCAGAAACTGATAAAAACCACAGTTCCACTTTTCAAAATTCCCTCAGAGAAGTTTTTCTCAAAAACAGAATTACACAGAATGTACACCAGTCTAAAAGAGAAAGTTGGCAAGAGTATAGCCCTGGAAAATGGTATGCAGGAACCACTGACCTGTGGACCAGCAGTGGAGGAAGCGGACATCAGCTTCAGCATCCACTACCTCTTAGACTCAATCAAATTGCCTGGAAACACAGTTCTTTCCAGAAGACCACGCTGCTGACAATATCAGAATTTTTTGATAACATGTTGCGAGAGTGGAGCATCAACAAAGAGCGTCTTGTCAGTGTTACAACTGATAATGCTACAAACATGAAAAATGCCTTTGAGAGTGACACCACCTTTCCATGACAGTGGTTTGGATGTTTTGGCCACAACTTGAATCTAGCCATTTCTAAAGCTCTTAAAAATCAGAGGCTGGACACAGCAATCCAAGCTTGTTGACATTTGGTGCAAGGATTTTCAAGAAGCTGGAAGAGAAGAAGAGAGCTCAGAAATAAACAAGAGGCCTTAAACATCCCTCAGAGGTGGCTTATCCATGATGTAGTCACTCGATGGGGATCGACTCAGAAAATGCTGCAGAGGTTTATTAAACAACAGCAGGCTGTCTGTGCTGTACTGAGAGAGGGGCATGGCATTTGATGCCAAAGGATACTGCAGTCATTGCAGTCACTGAGCAAGTCTTAAAAATACTTGATCCACTCAGTGCTTTCACTGATACTCTGGCTTCAGAGAGCAGAGTAAGCCTGTCAGCCCTGAAGTGTTCAGTAACATCATTTTTAGACAATCTTGATGTGAAAAATGAAAACTGTGCTCTTACCAAAGACCTGAAGAGGTTAATGAAGACAGATCTCGAGTTCAGGTACACTGATGATGCAAAGAAAGTGATGGACTTGATAAGCTTTGTTGATCCGCGGTTTAAGGGAAGCTTTTCTGATGACCTTGAAGCCACAGTAAACTTCTGCAATGAGGAAACCTCAAAACTGATAGACATGACAACATTGAGTGAAGGAGCTGCCCAGACAGAGCAAACCAGAACAACCTCCCCCATCCCCACCTCTGAAAAACACCTCCACAGGGCAACAGAGGTCAAAGGAGGGTGAAGGCAGCAGCACTCTGAGCCTGAAATCAAAGATTGAAGCAGAAGTAAAAAGTTTATCTTTCTGTGCCAGTAAGAAAATCAGAGGCAGATCCATTGCAGTGGTGGAGTCTGCATGCTGAAGAGCTACCTCATCTAGCTACCGTTGCCCAGAAGTTTCTCTGCATACCCGCAACTAGTGTTCCTTCAGAGAGGGGGATTTAGTGCCAGTGGACACATCCTCTCACCTCACCGTGCAAAGCTCAAAGCCAGAAAAAGTGAACATGCTTGCATTTTTGCACTTTAATCTGAAGGACTAAAATGTGACAGCTCAGAAGGAATGCACAGAAGATACCAGGAATCGGTTGAAAATGTTTATTGTTGACACTTTATAGTTCTTGTTCTTTTAAATATATTTAAAAGCAGTTAACAAAAGTTCTTTTACAGTTTGCACTTTATTCTGTTTGATACGGTTGCTCGCCTTATACATCATTACTGTGTGTTGTTTTCTTTATTTATTTGTATTTAAATGTTTGAGGTACTCTTTATTATTTAAAATAAAGTTGTTATTCAAAGGACAACACTGAAGTTGGTTTATATTTTCAACTTTTATTTCTCATAAAATTGAATACCGTGATAATACAGTATACCATGATAAAAACCTTAATAAATTAATCTCAGCATGGAAATCTGATACCATCACATGCCTTGTCATATACTTCTCAGATTTCATCAAAAATATCTTAATTTGTGTTCCGAACTTGAATGATGGTCTTAGGGGTGTAGAACGATATGCGGGTGAGTGATTAGTCACAGAATTTTCATTTTTGGGTGAACTAACCCTTTAATGCATATTCAAATCAATTTCTATGTATATGTTTCTAAATATATGTGCATGCTTAATATAAGTATTCAGACCCCCTCAAATTTTTCACTCTTTGTTCTATTGCATCCATTTGCTAAAATCATTTAAGTTCATTTTTTTGCTCATTAATGTACACACAGCACCCCATATTGACAGGAAAACACAGAATTGTTGACATTTTTGCAGATTTATTAAAAAAGAAAAACTGAAATATCACATGGTCCTAAGTATTCAGACCCTTTGCTCAGTATTTAGTAGAAGCACCCTTTTGATCTAATACAGCCATGAGTCTTTTTGGGAAAGATGCAACAAGTTTTTCACACCTGGATTTGGGGATCCTCTGCCATTCCTCCTTGCAGATCCTCTCCAGTTCTGTCCGGTTGGATGGTAAACGTTGGTGGACAGCCATTTTTAGGTCTCTCCAGAGATGCTCAATTGGGTTTAAGTCAGGGCTCTGGCTGGGCCATTCAAGAACAGTCACAGAGTTGTTGTGAAGCCACTCCTTCGTTAGTTTAGCTGTGTGCTTAGGGTCATTGTCTTGTTGGAAGGTAAACCTTCGGCCCAGTCTGAGGTCCTGAGCACTTTTTGTCCAGGATATCCCTGTACTTGGCCGCATTCATCTTTCCCTCGATTGCAACCAGTTGTCCTGTCCCTGCAGCTGAAAAACACCTTCACAGCACCACCACCATGCTTCACTGTTGGGACTGTATTCAAACAGGTGATGAGCAGTGCCTGGTTTTCTCCACACATACTTAGAATTAAGGCCAAAAAGTTCTATCTTGGTCTCGTCAGACCAGAGAATCTTATTTCTCACCATCTTGGAGTCCTTCAGGCGGGCTTTCATGTGTCTTGCACTGAGGAGAGGCTTCCGTCGGGCCACTCTGCCATAAAGCCCCGACTTGTGGAGGGCTGCAATGATGGCTGACTTTCTACAACTTTCTCCCATCTCCCGACTGCATCTCTGGAGCTCAGCCACAGTGATCTTTGGGTTCTTCTTTACCTCTCTCACCAAAGTTTATATTTTGGTGTCATCCGTTTTTCTGCATGTGCTTTATTTGTAAATAGAATTTGGTATCTTTAATATCAGTCTAAGTGCATTAAGCGTTTTCTTTAGATGACATGAGAGGAAACCGTTTAAGATATAAATGTGCTGCATTCATATTTTGGGCTCATTTGCGTATATCCACACAGTATGCTTTAATAAACATGTAACGTACAGAATTGTTGGTCACATGAAGCGTTTGTTAAGCATTTGAATGTCCCCGTCAAGTTCTGCTAATTCACGAGTGCAGTGAGAGTCAGACTCGCAAAGGTAATGTTAATTATTAAACCAAACGAAATCAAAACGTTCAAAAACACTTAGCAATGTGATTCTTTTATTGAGTGATAAGCAGTGGGTACCTTTTTCCATTTTTCTGTCCGCACCAGATATTTTCTTTTTCGCGCTGTAGCTCTCTTAGGCACGCAACAAGTGCTTTCATTGGTTGAGACGCGTGATGATGCTCATCCCAAGCAGGCAGTAGCCTACTGATAAACATCCCACCCCTCCTGTGACCCATGGTTTGTGTTGTATTCGGGTGTAGTCTATCTATGTGTATTCAAACGCAGTGAGCAAAGGACTTTCAAAATAAAAAGTATGTTAACGCGCTATAAACTAATTGTCGGCGTTAATTAATTAATGCGTTAACGCGATAAAAACGCTTTAACTTGCCCAGCCCTAATATATATATATATATATATATATATATATATATATATATATATATATATATATATATATATATATATATATAATATGGTACAACGGGGCTAAAGGCACGGGGCAAAAGGCGCCTTTGATTTTATTTTCCTTTAAACCACTAGATGGCACAGAATCTTGCCGCAGCACTTTCCTAAATATCCGCTTTTCAAAATACACATGCAAATTTGTCTGATCCTTGATGTGATCGAGGGCAGCAATGCAAAGTTGATTCTGAGGTAGTTTGATGTAACATTTTATGTTTTTTTTTTTTTTTATATATATGTTGTTGATTTAAGTAGCAAATGAGAATCTATTAAATAAATTTTTGTATTTTCAGACAAAAAAAAAACGGTCGTCTTAAAGATTTTCAGTTTTGTTCAAGGTAATTCAAGCAACAGATTTTCAATAACGGAAGAATTTGTAAAAGTATGGTATTTGGGGTAAAAAGCACCCTTGCTGTTGGGGCAAAAGGCACAGTAATTAAAGATGATAGAGAGGATTTTTTCGTCGACTGAGAATCCAAAGACTGTTACTGAGTTTTTGAAATGAGCGCATGCGTAAGAACAGCCCCCCTCCTTCAAAGGAACGCCTCCCAAAACTCGTGCATGATTGGAACACGAGAGTTCCATTCACTGTGTCGTGTTTTTTGGATTCATTATGTCTGACTCACTGCAGGTAACTCATAATCTGCAGTTGTTACTCCTGTCTCCTGACAAAAACATTGCATGCAGCGCCTGTGGAGTGTGGAAAGTTACTGGAAGCGCAGCCGCGCTTGTCTCTCACAAGGAATGTCACGGCAGTGATTGACAAGCCATAGGGCCAATCCGCACACGTCTCTCACAAGGAACGTCACGGCAGTGATTGACAAGCCAGAGGGCCAATCGTTTACGCGATGATCGTGTAAACGATTGGCTGATGTTTTCAAGGCCCTACCTCGTGCACAGATGATGTATATTAATATTATTCCTTTCAGTGCACCTAATAAATAGTCTTTTATCAGTTAGTTAAGACAGTTTCAAGTAATATTGCAAAAATGTATAAAACAAAACATCCTCTTTAGCACCTTTAACATAATAATGAATAGCTGACTGACTTCCATTTGTTGACGTGACATGGTTAGATTCAAATGGCAAATATCATATATCAAATTGGGTATCCATCTTAGAGATAATACCCATATTTAATGAAACAAACATATTTAAAAAATATTATATTACCATATCATAATAAAATATAATGTATTGTTACTACTGTAAATCTATATTAAATATTATGGGATATCCTTCAATGCTTTCAGAATCTTCACTTTTTAAAGTAATTTTCTTTCTGTTATTTATTTATTTTTTTGTATTTTTTATATTAACATACGCCTATTTTAATGACAGTATATTTATTGAACAAAAATGTATTTTATTTATCAAAATAAACAGAAAATAGCACAAACTTTGCTAAAGTGATTTCATTGAACAGGTATTAACCTAGACATTATTAAAAACATATTATTTTAGCTAAAGTATATGTATGAATACGGTGTGCCTTTTACCCCATGTGTGGCGTAAAAGGCTCCCCTCACCACCTCATACATTTATAATATTTTATACAAAATTAACCACTTTTATGAATATATATATATATATATATATATATAATATATATATATATATATATATATATATATATATAATATATATATTTCCTGCAATCATGTTCTTTGAAAGTAGTAAAAAGCACATTTTTTCTTAAGGTGTGCCATTAGCACATGTACCCTATATATAATCAGAGGTTACATTAGACTTGCAGATAGGATCGTGAAAAAATCTGTCATAATCAATTATTACCTGTCATTTTAATTTTTATATTTTAATAAGACATTTAATAGCTTCTGATTTTGTCCACATTTTTATTTACAAACTTACAGTGAGCAAATAGGCCTAGGCCAGTGGTTCCCAACCACATTCCTGGAGGCCCTTCAACACTGCACATATTGCATGTCTCCCTAAACAAGCACACCTGATTCAAGTCATCAGCGTATTAGTAGAGACTCCAAGACCTGAAATGGGTGTGTCAGACAAAGGAGACATGCAAAATATGCAGTGTTGGCGGGCCTCCAGGAACGTGGTTGGGAACCATTGGCCTAGGCTATGCATTTATTTAGATTATGAAAAGAAAGTTGATCAAAGACTGCATCACTTTTCAGTTTTCATCTTGAACACTCTAGGATGCGATCATCCTTTCCTCTTTACTACTGTACAGAACGAAATAAACATGAATGAAAAATTAAAAAATATGTTGAAAAATATAGTAGCTTACCGAAATCTGTATCACATCAGTTCAGTGCTGCAAACAATGTCATGTAACATACCTCAGAAAAGACATTCGTTGACCATAATCTTATAGTCAGCAAAAAAAAAAACAAATTGAAACAAACTTGATTAGAAACTTAATTATGTAAGTGTAAGTATTATAACTTTATTATTATAAAATGAACTTGAACTGGGTGCGTGTAATCAAACTCACCATTTTCATTTTATTTTGAAGACTGAACTCGCGCTCTAAAAACTGGAGCACACTCATAACCAACTGGACAGGGGTGGGAATTACAGTTACAAGCAACATCAGTCTCAGTAATCTGTCAAAATGACGGACGGGCTGCAGATTTTTTCCGTCTCTGCTAAAAAACATTCCATCAAAGATGGAACATTTTCGGTTAACGTGACCTTTTGAGATTATTTATATATATTTTATAAATATAAATGTATATAGTAGGGTGACCAGACGTCCCCGTTTTCCGGGGATAGCTGTTGGTGAAAATAATCTATGCACTATGGGGCCCATGTGGGGCCCCATTGCGACAGCCAAAATGTGTGCTTTGATGTGCTAAGTAGAGTGGTCCCCCATTGGGGCCAGTTGTGGGCCCACAGCAAGCCCCTTAGGGGCCCACTGTGGGCCCAGATATTGGCGTGAAACGCGGGGAACATGTGAGCCCCACACTATGGGACTCAGATGGGGCTCCAGTTGGACAGCCCAAAGTGTGGGCAGAGTGGGCACCTGTTGGGGCCATTTGTGGGCCCACACTGTGGGCAAAGTGTGGGCATACTGTGGGTACACTGGGAAAAGAGTGGGCATACTGTGGACAATGCACAGATGTGTGGGAACATACCTTTGGCATACCTTAACAAACAACAAGATTAGTTTGGTTCTACTTTGCATTTGCCACAACACACGCAAAACAATTTCAATTCTTGAAAGAATAAATTAGAAGTCATCTGTTTCAAATAATTTCATTTATTCACATGTGTAAATAAATAAACAAATAAATTTATATATATATAATATATCAAAATAATTATAAAATATAAAATACACAATACATTACCGTTCCTTTTGGGTCAGTAAGATTTTTAAAATGCTTTTGAAGCAGTTCCTTCTGCTCATCAAGGCTGCATTCATTTGATAAAAAATACATTAAAAAGAGTAATATTCTGAAATGGTATTTCCTTAAAATAACTGTAGGGCTCGACATTAACGCTTACATGGAACAAGTGGATTTGTTTTGAAGGGGCAAGTGAAAGAGAATTGTTCTTGCCTAACCGGACAAGTAGCCTGATTAAAACGCCAATAACAAAAAAATAACCAGGGAATCACCAAAATGCGAGATGTTCTGCATTCCTTTAGTGTAAGTGGTGACTGATAGTGAATAATAATATAATGTACTGATGGTAACAAAGTTGCGCTGTTGAGGCTCGTGCAGCCTCTCGAGGAGAAATGCAACAAATGAGAGCAGCTCACAAAAAAAAAAAAAAAAAAACTCGTTTAAAGGGTTAGGTCACCCCAAAATGAATATTCTGCCATTTATTACTCACCCTCATGTCGTTCCACTCCCGCAAGACCTTCGTTCATCTTCGGAACACAATTTGTGATAAAATCTGATGGCTCGTGAGGCCTGCATTGAAAACAAGTTAACTTAGACTTTCAAATGCCCAAACTGATACTAAAAACATATTTAAAACAGTTCATGTGACTACAGTCGTTCAACCGTAATGTTATGAAGCGACAAGAATACTTTTGTGTGCCAAAAAAACAAAATAACGACTAGTACTTGTAGCACTTGTCACTGAACTAAACACTGCTTCATGAAGCTTCGAAGCTTTACAAATCTTTTGTTTCGAATCAGTGGTTCGAAGTGTGTATCAAGCAATCTCAAACTGCCAAAGTCATATGATTTCAGTAAACGAGGCTTCATTGCGTCATAATTGTTTCAAGATTTCAATGATTCACGTGACTTAGGCAGTTTGATATGCGCTCCGAGCCATTGATTCGAATCAAAAGATTCATAAAGCTTTGAAGCTTCATGAAGCAGTGTTTAGTTCAGTGACGAGTACTAGATATTGTTGGATAAAGTCATTGGGGTGAATTCAGGGTGATTGGGACACTTTTTGCCATTGAGATGACTTGGAAAAATATATTTAATAACTGGGGGAAAATGCCCTTTATAAAGGTAAAAATATCATAAATATGCAGATTTAAATGTCACAGCTGACTGAACACTGATGCTTCAGAATAAATTATATTTACAACAGGGTTTGTGAATGACAGATTTACTCGTCCGAAGGACAAGCACATGAAAAGGCTTAATGTCAAGCTCTGAACTGTTTTAAAATATTTTGCAAAGTAATTTATTCCTGTAATGTTAAAACTGAGCCTGCATCTAGTCGTCTGTGTCACATGATCATTAAGAAATCATTCATTTGTGGATGATCATGGAAATGAATGATTTCTGCTCAAGAAACATTTCTTATCATCAGTGTTGAAAACAGTTGTATATATTTTTGTGTAAATCGAGAAACATTTTTTTTTCAGGATTCTTTGAACAGAACTTTCAAAAGAGCAGCATTTATCTGAAATAGATTTTTTCACGTAACCATGTAAAAGTCTTTACTGTTCCATGTACTGTATGCATCCTTGTTGAATACATTTCTTTTTTCAAAACTATAAAAAAATATTTTTATAAAACAGCAAAATCTTCAATTATGACCACATCAGAGAGAATTATGAATCCTCTAATAAAATAAACCAATTCCTTTGGATGCCAGTTGATCTCTGCCTGATCTCAAGTCTTCTGGTTCTTCTGTCCCTTCCACCATCCCGGTCTCTTGCATTATGGAGCCATGATTTAACAGGAGTTTCCACTTCTGAAGCTGTGGCCTGGCCGCTTTTTGTGCGCTTTTTTTTATCTAAAGTGAGAAACAACAAAGAAAAAACAACAACAATTGAAACGTTAATTTAAAAACAAAAAACAAAACAAGAGTTTTGTATACATTACATTTGTGTTTTCCCAAGGGTTAGGACATTTACAACCCAGGGAACAAAGAATCTTTTGAGAACCTCTAAATGCACTTTGACTCGAAAAACCTGAGAATAATTTGAGATCCTGAAAAATAGTTCCAGGTGTAATTAATATTAAAAAACAATTTTGGACTGTTGTTGAGAGAAAGATACAGAGAGTGAACAAATTGAGGGCATGATGAAACTGAGAGCATGAGAACAATTTACAAAAATTGCCAACACAATATAAAGGGAAAAAAAGTCAAATTTGCTACTCACCCTTGTGTCATTCCAAACCTGTATGATTTCTTCTGTGTAAGATGGTATTTTGAAAAATGACCATGTTTTTGTCAATACAATAAAAAGTCAGTGGGATCCAATGCAGTTGGACAAAACAGATTAAACATTTTTCAAAATATCTAATTTTGCATTCCACAGAAAAAAGTAATACAAGTTTGGAACAATATGAAGAACTATCCCTTTAGTGTATTTATTAAGAAATCATTGATGACTTGAACTTGCAGCACGAATATGTAATTTTTATTAAAATAAATGCAAATACAGCGGCGGGCTGTGGCCTGTGGAAGGCTGCATCAGTGTTGCCAACTTAGCGCCTTTTCAGACCCCTTTTGCGACTTTTTATAAGAAAGCGTGTTGTGACGAATATAGCGACTTGTTAACCTGATCTAGCTTTGGAGACCCACCAGTACTACCACACAAGCGCGAGATCTTGCTTTCCTGCCGCATATAGCCAAAATCAGTGCAAATGTCTATTTTATGTGTATGGTGATTTTGTCACACAACGTCTCAATTATAAATCAGGATTTTAGTGCTGGTTTAACATGTCAGGGCTCGAATTTTAGAGACCTGATTAAAACGTAAATACCAAAAAAAAAAAAAAAAACAACAACTTGGGAATCACCAAAGTGCGAGTGACTGATTTTATTACATTTAGTGTTAGTGGCGATTGATAGTGGATAATAATAGGCTGTATAATGTACTCACGATAACAATGTTGCGCTGTTGAGGCTTGCGCACCATCTCGAGGAGAAATGGAAACATGAGAGAAGCACACACAAAAATATATTTGGTTAAACATACTGCAGTAAAAATTCAAAATGTGGAGTTTTTATAACTTGATACAGGTAAGCAGTATCACACAACCAAGAATGCTGTTTTCCTAAATAGGCTACCATCATGATTAAAACCGTGACACTGATTTCATACAACAGTTCAATTAACAAGTAGTTAATATTAAGCCACTTACATTTTAGAAGGAACATTGACTGTTTTTGTTCTATTTTATCAGTGAAAATAGTTTCAAACAAAGATCACAGCAGAACCAAAGCACAACACCTTGTTTTCATTACTGAATGATTCAACGTTTTGAACGAATCGGCCATTTGAATGAATCAATGACCCACTCATTAAGATGGTTACTTGCCGCCTCCTACTGGTGGTTTAGGTTCATTTTTAAAAGTATAATTTCCCCCCCAACATTTCATATTTGTATTTTCAAAAAATATTTATGACAACAAAAACAGAAAAAATATATAGATGAAACAATTTTATTGGGAATTTGGCTGTATTAACTCTCTGGAGTCGGAAAACGCGCTGGTGCATTTTGCAGGATTTTTTTCATACTGCCTCAAAACAGACTTAAAATACTCATAAGTAATATATCAATTGAAACTATAGAATATCTTCTTTTATTTGTGTACACTCAGAGTAAAAACAAAATGTTGTGCTTTTTGCAAAATAAAAAAAAAAAATAACATGATGCGTGATCGGTCATCTCCCTCTGAAAGAAGTCCAATCTGATAGTTCTCAGAAAATGAACTGTAACTTAGTGAATACTAATGACACAAAAATGAGACTTATGTCAAAAAAAAAAAAAGTTGAAATGTCAAAACCAAATATTCTGTTTATGTAATCTGTATGAAAAGAGACACATGTCAGACCTCCGTGATTCAGCTCATTATCCGCTAATGCGGCCACGCTAGGGCTGTAACGATATGCGATATGAAATCGAAATCGCGATACGCAGGTCCACGAACCTGTATCGCGATTTGAGAAGGCAGAATCGCGACACACCCCTTCCAACTCCCAGAGTTATCCTTCCTGTCCAGATCCAATGCTACCACATTTTTAAATTACTATAAGTATTAGGGGTGTAACGATTTATCGTAGATGGTGTTTCTCATGTCAGTCTCTTGCATGGTCGCGTGAGAAAAGTCGTGGCTTTCTTTCACCGCAGTGCACAGCAATAGCTGTGCTCACAGAAAAGCAAAAGACGCTTGCAATGCTTTGCTTTAAGTTCCGCGTGCAAGTCAGTTATTATTTTCAAATGTAGCCGCGCGGCAGGCGCGCTCATAATGGGATCAACGCGGTCGCGACGCGCATGCAATTCTCAACTTCTCAGAATGCCGCAAGCGCACCACAGGTCGTGTGACAAGAATCAACCGATCAGTTATGGCCTTTCCGTAACAAAACATCAAAAGCTCAGCCGAACAGCTGATCATAGCTGTACATGGTGGTTTTTATATCTTATCTCCATCAATATATCTCGTAGTAAAACTAATGCAAGGGCTAGAAATCATTTATCCTTTGCAGAAACATCCTCTTGTTCCTCTGATCCTCTTGGAGAGCCCAGTTCAAGGTTGCATAGCAACGACCGACGCCACGGGAGCGCAAGCGCTTTGGAAAGAAGGAGAAGCGGTGCGGCCGCGCCTTCCACGCGTTTTTAGACGCGATATGTGAACGGCCCCTATTCATAATTCTAAGTTCATGTTAAATTTAAAAAAAAAAATTTTAGTAACAGACAGCCCTAGTCAACTGTTAATTTGAATACAGAAGGTTTTTATTAAAATTTTATATTTATTTATTTAATTGAAATGTGATCTTGTGTGTACAACAAGGACAATTATTGAAATTTGTTAATGTTTTTTTTAATAAATCTTGTTTGAATTTCAGTTTAATTTTGTTCAAAATATCGTGATACGTATCGTATCGTGAAACTCCGTATCGAGATACGTATCGTATCGTGACCTGAGCGCATCGTTACACCCCTTATATATATATATATATATATATATATATATATATATATATATATATATATATATATATATATATATATATATATATATATATATATATATATATACACACAGTTGTGGTCAGAATTATTGCCACCCTTGGTAAATATGATCAAAGATGACTAAAAAAATAAATCTGCATTGTTTATCCTTTTGACCTTTAATCTTTCAAAATTCTAAACTTTCATTGAAGGAAAAGAATTGAAAGTGTGTGTGTGTGTGTGTGTGTGTGTGTGTGTGTGTGTGTGTGTGAGTGAGTGAAAGTGAGAGACAGAGAGAGTTTTACAGCCTTTTATTGCAGACTCACTGTGCTTAAGAGTTTATTTCCAATCCTTACTCAATCACATCTGAAGCAGCTAATCAGGCCAGTTCATTTGTAGGCCACTGACAACATATTATTATATTATTAGTTTGATAATTAGGGTTAATTCAAATATAAAAACACACTGCAAAAGCATGCTTTTGGTGCATAAGATTGGGGCACAAACAACAGCTCAGGGAGGTCAAAAACATAAAGTGTGAGGATTATTGACTAGCCTTATTCCGGACTAGCCTACTGCGTTTCAGATTACGGGTTCCACTTCCAGTTTGGTGAACTTCCATTCAAAAAAACTGAAACTTATCGTTTCAAATCATATGGTTGCCCTACAATTAAAGCTTATCTGTCAGCTTGACTGAATCAGCTGTCAATTTCTTTCATGTTTTATTATCAGACATCATGAGAATGACATAACGCTTGGTATTGTAATATGTTATAACAAAAATATCTATGGCAAGAGCTCTTTTCAGCAGCTGCTTTCTATCCTCCAGAATATTTTATTTTGTCTCTTTGCATACTGCTGTAATAGTATGAAAAAGGACAGCATATACTGTACATTTGTGGTCTGTTCTCTCTATATAATTTACAATACATCCCATTAATAATTCACTGGAATGCACAAAAAATCTCCTCAAAGCCTCACGTCTCTTTCCAGGTTTGTTTCACAGGTAAATACAATTTATTAAAATGGAAATCACTTTGAAATAGTATCACACAATGCTGAAGTTCATGACCTTTTTTTAATAAGGCAATGTATTACATAATGCATATATATATATCACTATAGCATATGTTCAACCCATCCGTTATTGCTGTGGAAAAAATCACACCTTTACATGGCTTTTTGAAATTACGTTGTTGATGCTTTCACACTATTAAATGTCCATTTATTGTTTATTGGTTGAAGGGTGAGTAAAATAATGTCATCTTATTGTACCCAGTTTAAAAAGATCATAGTGTCTATCACTGACTGTTTACAGTTTAACGGAAATTACTCCCATAATTCGTGCAAAGCATCGTGGGGTGTTGGAATAAGGTGGATCCAACATCAGCAATCACAAACATTCGCATTAAGGCTAAATTAGATTTCTCAGAGCACGGTGGAGTTTGCACAAATAACAGTATGTAATTTGCTCTAGAATTTTTTTAGGGTTTGTCTGAGAAAAAACACAGACATGGCAGATTAGGATCAATATTTTGCACTCATTGTTTGATTTAAATTAAATTACGATTGTATGTTTAGTAATTGAACCTGGATGAATTCAAAATGAAGGTACTATACTTCAGATCAGTAAAAAGATAAGAAAACTGTTAGTCTTTGTTTTTTTTAAGTTCGAATGACAAAATAGCTGTGTTAGGCACTGATTAAAGTGGATTGATTCTATGTTTTCATTGTATGAGTTTTAATGAACTTTAAAACTTGGAAAATAAAACTGCATTGTTTAGGGTACAATGCAATATTTTGTCTGTAGTTATTTATTTGTAAATATTATGATATAATCAATGTTAAAATAATAGTTTGGTATAACACAACATTTACTTATGGTGCACAGCCTTAATATGGTTTGAAAGAAATATGTGTATAAATTTAATAAGGTAGTAGCAGTAGGAGTAAAAAAAAAAATCATGTATTTGTCATCTTAAAGGAGGCAAGCTGAAGGGGAAATTTATGTACGAAAATATTTGTTATTCTAAAACTTGATCTATAGTGGGCAATTGTAGTGTAATAGCAGTCTTCTGGTAGTTGAAATGGTTAAAAGTTAATAATATGCTGTTTGGACCAAAAACACTAAAAACATGGCTGAAGTTTGAAGTAAAAGCTGCTGCAGTAAATGTGGTGTGATATTGACATAGTACTTTTATGTTTAACCGTTTTAAATGCCCATTGCCCGCTGTGCACAGTTGACTTGAAGCCACCGGGGTGGCGGTGCCACCGGGCTTTGGCCCATCATCGCTGCTCGCAGCTATATTTAGGGCCCGAGCACCGATGGTGTGAGGACCCTATTGGAATTGCTCAGCCAATTATTCTTCTTCTCCAAAATGAATCGCATTTTTGAGGGCCTAAACATTCTCAAAAACTCATGAAACTTTGCACACGCGTCAGAAGTGGTGAAAATTTACATCTGATATGGGTTTCAGAATTAGGTGTGGCAAAATGGCTCGATAGCGCCACCTACAAAATTTCAATTAAGCGCCCTTCGTGCTACGTTTCACGTACAGTTATGAAACTCGGTAGACAGATGTAACAGCCCAATACCTACAAAAAAGCCCCTAGGTGCAAAGTTTGTAAACCCAACAGGAAGTGAGATATTTTGAAATTTCTCTACAAAATTTTGGCAGTTTTTGCCATTTCCACATGTTGTACTTTAACGAACTCCTCCTAGAGCTTAAATCAGATCAACATCATATTTGGTCAGTCTAATCTAATGGCCTTTGAGACGTTAAATTGCGAAGATCTAGAGTTTTCGCTGAAGGGCGCGTCAGTGGTGGCCTGACAAAGTTTGATGTTTCGCCATGAAACAGGAAGTTGTTGTAACTCGGGCATACAATGTCTGATCTGCCCCAAACTTCACATGTTTTATTAGAGTCCTGACCTGAAGACATCTATATGACAATATTCAGTTACAGTCATAGCGCCACCTGGGGGCAACAGGAAATTACATGTTTTACACTGTGATTAACTCCTCGTAGAGATTTAACCAGATCAACATCAAATGTTATCAGTCTAATCTTAAGACCTTAACGATGATAAATATCAAAGATCTTGAGTTTTCGCTGAAGGGCGTGTCCATGGCGGACTGACAAAGTCTGATGTTTCACCATGAAAGAGGAAGCTGCTGTAACTCAGGCATACAATGTCCGATCTGCCCCAAACTTCACATGTGTGATAAGAGTCCTGGCCTAAAGACATCTATATGACAATATTTAGTTAGTCATAGCGCCACCTGCTGGCAACAGGAAATAGCATGCTTCACAATGTAATTCACTACCAGAGTCACATTTCATTATGCCACGAAGTACCAAACATGCTAGAGACACGTTAAATCATGCAACACTTGGCTGAGTGCTAATTTATGCGATTAACGCCACGAAAGAAACAGGAAGTTGTTGTAACTCAGGCATACAATGTCCGATCTGCTTCAAACTTCACGTGTTCAATGATAGTCCTGGCCTGAAGACATCAACATGGCAAAATTCAGTTACGGTGAAAGCGCCACCTGTTGGCCGCAGGAAGTGTGGCATTTCGAAACGACTTTGGCATAATTCTCCTGTATTCACTCACTTAAATGCATGACGCCCACTGTTCACTGTTTTCCTGAGGCCAACGGGTGGCGGTGAGCCCGGGTGCGAGGGCCCTCTCAACACTGCTTGCAGCTTTAATTAGGGCCAAAGCCCAAGGGGCTGAAGGCCCTATTGTTTTCTTTAGGATTATTAGGGCCCGAGCACCGATGGTGTGAGGACCCTATTGGAATTGCTCCGTTTATTAGGGCCCAAGCGAAAATTCGCGCAGGGCCCTCTTGTTCTTCTAAGGATTATTAGGGCCCAAGCGAAAATTCGCGCAGGGCCCTCTTGTTCTTCTAAGGATTATTATTATTTTTTTTTATTTTTTATTTTTTATTTTTTTTCCGTCTTCCGGGGCTTTTTGGGGGCCTTAACATGCTCAAAAACTCTTGAAAATTGGCACACACATTGGAATCCGCGGCCATTAGGACGCCGGAGAGGCTGGTACCCAGGCGTGGCAGGGGGGCTCGACAGCGCCCCCTTGAAAAAAGTCTGAAAATTTGGTCCATATATTAAACATGCTTGCACGTATTAGTATGAAACTCGGTACACATATAGACCTCATCGGGCCGAACAACTTTCGCGCTCTAAGTTAATCGCCACGCCAACAGGAAGTCAGCTATTAAGGGTTGTTTGAAAAACGCATGCTCTGGAATTTGATATACTCCTCCTAGACGATTAATCCGATCGCCACCAAACTCGGTCAGCATGAAGTCAAGACACTGATGATTAAAAATTGCCAGGGGATTTTTGATATCTCGAACGGTTTGGCCGTGGCGAGGCAACGAATTTATGGCGAGAAAAAGGAAACAGGAAATGTGTTATAACGTCTTAATACATATATTGATCTTTATGAAACTTCACGAGTGTGTTCGTTATAGGAGTCTGATCACATGGATGTGACTATTGTGAGTCAAAGTTATAGCGCCACCAACTGGCAGCAGGAAGTGTATCACTTTTTGAAATGTTTTGAGATCACCCTCTTATTTTTACCTGATTTGCTTCAAACTTCATCAGTGTAATGTCAATACACAGCAGATGTAGACCTATGACAGGATTTTTGATATTTGAAATATTGTTGCCATGGCAACAGGTCAAACTGTAATAATATTCTTGAGTGTTTTTGAGGCTCTTAACATGCTTCAAATTGCATGAAACTCGACACACACATCAATATTGTCAACCAGTAGACATGGACAAAGCCATAGAAATGGGCGTGGTGGAGGGGCTCAGTAGCGCCACCTTTTGACAAAAGTGGGGGTTAGTTTTTCCTACAGTCACCAAACTCGGTACACATATTATTCTCATCAAGCCGGACAATTTTCTAATTTACATTCATTAGCTCCGACCAACAGGAAGTCAGCTATTTTGGTTTGAATGTTAATTTTTTGAAAAAACAGGCTATGAATTTTATACTACTACTCCTACAGGGTTTATCCAATTTACACCAAGCTTTTTTTAACTTGTTGCGAACACATTGAAGTTGTTTAATTGCAAACGGATTTTGGATATCTCAAACGGTTTGGCCGTGGCGAGGCAACGAATTTATGGCGAGAAAAGGGAAACAGGAAATGTGTTATAACTTCTGCATACATTGATTGATGTTTATGAAACTTCAGGAGTGTGTTGGTTGTAGTAGTCTGATCACATGGATGTAACTATTGTGAGTCAAAGTTATAGCGCCACCAAATGGCAGCAAGAAGTGTATCACTTTTAAAATGCTTTGAGATCACCCTCTTATTTTTACCTGATTTGCTTCAAACTTCATCAGTGTAATGTCAATACACAGCAGATGTAGACCTATGACAGGATTTTTGATATTTGAAATATTGTTGCCATGGCAACAGGTCAAACTGTAATAATATTCTTGAGTGTTTTTGAGGCTCTTAACATGCTTCAAATTGCATGAAACTCGACACACACATCAATATTGTCAACCAGTAGACATGGACAAAGCCATAGAAATGGGCGTGGTGGAGGGGCTCAGTAGCGCCACCTTTTGACAAAAGTGGGGGTTAGTTTTTCCTACAGTCACCAAACTCGGTACACATATTATTCTCATCAAGCCGGACAATTTTCTAATTTACATTCATTAGCTCCGACCAACAGGAAGTCAGCTATTTTGGTTTGAATGTTAATTTTTTGAAAAAACAGGCTATGAATTTTATACTACTACTCCTACAGGGTTTATCCAATTTACACCAAGCTTTTTTTAACTTGTTGCTAACACATTGAAGTTGTTTAATTGCAAACGGATTTTGGATATCTCAAACGGTTTGGCCGTGGCGAGGCAACGAATTTATGGCAAGAAAAGGGCAACAAAGTTTTATAACTTCTGCATACATTAATTGATTTTGATGAAACTTTGGCTTAGTCTTCGTTGTACAAGGCTGATCACATGGATTTGACTATTGTGATTCAAAGTCATAGCGCCACCAACTGGAAGCAGAAAATGTGTCACTTTCAGCATACATTGAGATCACCCTCTTATTTTTACCTGATTTGCTTCAAAATTCATCAGAATAATGTTAAAACTTGGCACATGTAATCCTTTGAAAATGGGCAGGGAGGAGGGGCTCTATAGCGGCACCTTGTAGTGCAGTAAATGTGGAGTGAATTTGACATAGTCCTTTGATGTTTAACCATTTTAAGTGCCTATTGCCCGCTGTGCACAGTTGCCCTGAAGCCACCGGGGTGGCGGTGCCACCGGGCTTGGGCCCGCCATCGCTGCTCGCAGCTATATTTATTATTATTTTTTTTATTTTTATTTTTTCCGTCTTCCGGGGCTTTTTGGGGGCCTTAACATGCTCAAAAACTCTTGAAAATTGGCACACACATTGGAATCCGCGGCCATTAGGACGCCGGAGAGGCTGGTACCCGGGCGTGGCAGGGGGGCTTGACAGCGCCCCCTTGAAAAAAGTCTGAAAATTTGGTCCATATATTAAACATGCTTGCACGTATTAGTATGAAACTCGGTACACATATAGACCTCATCGGGCCGAACAACTTTCGCGCTCTAAGTTAATCGCCACGCCAACAGGAAGTCAGCTATTAAGGGTTGTTTGAAAAACGCATGCTCTGGAATTTGATATACTCCTCCTAGACGATTAATCCGATCGCCACCAAACTCGGTCAGCATGAAGTCAAGACACTGATGATTAAAAATTGCCAGGGGATTTTTGATATCTCGAACGGTTTGGCCGTGGCGAGGCAACGAATTTATGGCGAGAAAAAGGAAACAGGAAATGTGTTATAACGTCTTAATACATATATTGATCTTTATGAAACTTCACGAGTGTGTTCGTTATAGGAGTCTGATCACATGGATGTGACTATTGTGAGTCAAAGTTATAGCGCCACCAACTGGCAGCAGGAAGTGTATCACTTTTTGAAATGTTTTGAGATCACCCTCTTATTTTTACCTGATTTGCTTCAAACTTCATCAGTGTAATGTCAATACACAGCAGATGTAGACCTATGACAGGATTTTTGATATTTGAAATATTGTTGCCATGGCAACAGGTCAAACTGTAATAATATTCTTGAGTGTTTTTGAGGCTCTTAACATGCTTCAAATTGCATGAAACTCGACACACACATCAATATTGTCAACCAGTAGACATGGACAAAGCCATAGAAATGGGCGTGGTGGAGGGGCTCAGTAGCGCCACCTTTTGACAAAAGTGGGGGGGTTAGTTTTTCCTACAGTCACCAAACTCGGTACACATATTATTCTCATCAAGCCGGACAATTTTCTAATTTACATTCATTAGCTCCGACCAACAGGAAGTCAGCTATTTTGGTTTGAATGTTAATTTTTTGAAAAAACAGGCTATGAATTTTATACTACTACTCCTACAGGGTTTATCCAATTTACACCAAGCTTTTTTTAACTTGTTGCGAACACATTGAAGTTGTTTAATTGCAAACGGATTTTGGATATCTCAAACGGTTTGGCCGTGGCGAGGCAACGAATTTATGGCGAGAAAAGGGAAACAGGAAATGTGTTATAACGTCTTAATACATATATTGATCTTTATGAAACTTCACGAGTGTGTTCGTTATAGGAGTCTGATCACATGGATGTGACTATTGTGAGTCAAAGTTATAGCGCCACCAACTGGCAGCAGGAAGTGTATCACTTTTTGAAATGTTTTGAGATCACCCTCTTATTTTTACCTGATTTGCTTCAAACTTCATCAGTGTAATGTCAATACACAGCAGATGTAGACCTATGACAGGATTTTTGATATTTGAAATATTGTTGCCATGGCAACAGGTCAAACTGTAATAATATTCTTGAGTGTTTTTGAGGCTCTTAACATGCTTCAAATTGCATGAAACTCGACACACACATCAATATTGTCAACCAGTAGACATGGACAAAGCCATAGAAATGGGCGTGGTGGAGGGGCTCAGTAGCGCCACCTTTTGACAAAAGTGGGGGTTAGTTTTTCCTACAGTCACCAAACTCGGTACACATATTATTCTCATCAAGCCGGACAATTTTCTAATTTACATTCATTAGCTCCGACCAACAGGAAGTCAGCTATTTTGGTTTGAATGTTAATTTTTTGAAAAAACAGGCTATGAATTTTATACTACTACTCCTACAGGGTTTATCCAATTTACACCAAGCTTTTTTTAACTTGTTGCGAACACATTGAAGTTGTTTAATTGCAAACGGATTTTGGATATCTCAAACGGTTTGGCCGTGGCGAGGCAACGAATTTATGGCGAGAAAAGGGAAACAGGAAATGTGTTATAACTTCTGCATACATTGATTGATGTTTATGAAACTTCAGGAGTGTGTTGGTTGTAGTAGTCTGATCACATGGATGTAACTATTGTGAGTCAAAGTTATAGCGCCACCAAATGGCAGCAAGAAGTGTATCACTTTTAAAATGCTTTGAGATCACCCTCTTATTTTTACCTGATTTGCTTCAAACTTCATCAGTGTAATGTCAATACACAGCAGATGTAGACCTATGACAGGATTTTTGATATTTGAAATATTGTTGCCATGGCAACAGGTCAAACTGTAATAATATTCTTGAGTGTTTTTGAGGCTCTTAACATGCTTCAAATTGCATGAAACTCGACACACACATCAATATTGTCAACCAGTAGACATGGACAAAGCCATAGAAATGGGCGTGGTGGAGGGGCTCAGTAGCGCCACCTTTTGACAAAAGTGGGGGTTAGTTTTTCCTACAGTCACCAAACTCGGTACACATATTATTCTCATCAAGCCGGACAATTTTCTAATTTACATTCATTAGCTCCGACCAACAGGAAGTCAGCTATTTTGGTTTGAATGTTAATTTTTTGAAAAAACAGGCTATGAATTTTATACTACTACTCCTACAGGGTTTATCCAATTTACACCAAGCTTTTTTTAACTTGTTGCTAACACATTGAAGTTGTTTAATTGCAAACGGATTTTGGATATCTCAAACGGTTTGGCCGTGGCGAGGCAACGAATTTATGGCAAGAAAAGGGCAACAAAGTTTTATAACTTCTGCATACATTAATTGATTTTGATGAAACTTTGGCTTAGTCTTCGTTGTACAAGGCTGATCACATGGATTTGACTATTGTGATTCAAAGTCATAGCGCCACCAACTGGAAGCAGAAAATGTGTCACTTTCAGCATACATTGAGATCACCCTCTTATTTTTACCTGATTTGCTTCAAAATTCATCAGAATAATGTTAAAACTTGGCACATGTAATCCTTTGAAAATGGGCAGGGAGGAGGGGCTCTATAGCGGCACCTTGTAGTGCAGTAAATGTGGAGTGAATTTGACATAGTCCTTTGATGTTTAACCATTTTAAGTGCCTATTGCCCGCTGTGCACAGTTGCCCTGAAGCCACCGGGGTGGCGGTGCCACCGGGCTTGGGCCCGCCATCGCTGCTCGCAGCTATATTTATTATTATTTTTTTTATTTTTATTTTTTCCGTCTTCCGGGGCTTTTTGGGGGCCTTAACATGCTCAAAAACTCTTGAAAATTGGCACACACATTGGAATCCGCGGCCATTAGGACGCCGGAGAGGCTGGTACCCGGGCGTGGCAGGGGGGCTTGACAGCGCCCCTTGAAAAAAGTCTGAAAATTTGGTCCATATATTAAACATGCTTGCACGTATTAGTATGAAACTCGGTACACATATAGACCTCATCGGGCCGAACAACTTTCGCGCTCTAAGTTAATCGCCACGCCAACAGGAAGTCAGCTATTAAGGGTTGTTTGAAAAACGCATGCTCTGGAATTTGATATACTCCTCCTAGACGATTAATCCGATCGCCACCAAACTCGGTCAGCATGAAGTCAAGACACTGATGATTAAAAATTGCCAGGGGATTTTTGATATCTCGAACGGTTTGGCCGTGGCGAGGCAACGAATTTATGGCGAGAAAAAGGAAACAGGAAATGTGTTATAACGTCTTAATACATATATTGATCTTTATGAAACTTCACGAGTGTGTTCGTTATAGGAGTCTGATCACATGGATGTGACTATTGTGAGTCAAAGTTATAGCGCCACCAACTGGCAGCAGGAAGTGTATCACTTTTTGAAATGTTTTGAGATCACCCTCTTATTTTTACCTGATTTGCTTCAAACTTCATCAGTGTAATGTCAATACACAGCAGATGTAGACCTATGACAGGATTTTTGATATTTGAAATATTGTTGCCATGGCAACAGGTCAAACTGTAATAATATTCTTGAGTGTTTTTGAGGCTCTTAACATGCTTCAAATTGCATGAAACTCGACACACACATCAATATTGTCAACCAGTAGACATGGACAAAGCCATAGAAATGGGCGTGGTGGAGGGGCTCAGTAGCGCCACCTTTTGACAAAAGTGGGGGGGTTAGTTTTTCCTACAGTCACCAAACTCGGTACACATATTATTCTCATCAAGCCGGACAATTTTCTAATTTACATTCATTAGCTCCGACCAACAGGAAGTCAGCTATTTTGGTTTGAATGTTAATTTTTTTGAAAAAACAGGCTATGAATTTTATACTACTACTCCTACAGGGTTTATCCAATTTACACCAAGCTTTTTTTAACTTGTTGCGAACACATTGAAGTTGTTTAATTGCAAACGGATTTTGGATATCTCAAACGGTTTGGCCGTGGCGAGGCAACGAATTTATGGCAAGAAAAGGGAAACAAAGTGTTATAACTTCTGCATACATTTATTGATTTTGATGAAACTTTGGCTTAGTCTTCGTTGTACAAGGCTGATCACATGGATTTGACTATTGTGATTCAAAGTCATAGCGCCACCAACTGGAAGCAGAAAATGTGTCACTTTCAGCATACATTGAGATAACCCTCTTATTTTTACCTGATTTGCTTCAAAATTCATCAGAATAATGTTAAAACTTGGCACATGTAATCCTTTGAAAATGGGCAGGGAGGAGGGGCTCTATAACGGCACCTTGTAGTGCAGTAAATGTGGAGTGAATTTGACATAGTCCTTTGATGTTTAACCGTTTTAAGTGCCTATTGCCCGCTGTGCACAGTTGCCCTGAAGCCACCGGGGTGGCGGTGCCACCGGGCTTGGGCCCGCCATCGCTGCTCGCAGCTATATTTCTTCTTCTTCTTCTTCTTCTTCTTCTTCTTCTTCTCCAAAGTGAATCGCATTTTAGAGGGCCTAAACGTGCTCGAAAACTCATGAAACTTTGCACACGCGTCAGAAGTGGTGAAAATTTATGTCTGTTATGGGTTTCGGAATTGGGCGTGGCAAAATGGCTCGATAGCGCCATCTAACGTACAGCCCCGCTCACTACATTACAGTAGGGCTTTGAAATTCGGTACACACATTTAGCAGCCCAGTACCTACAAAAAATTCTCTTGGAGCGAAATCCGAAACCAAACAGGAAGTCAGATATTTTGAATTAATTCACCGTTTTTTGCATTTTCCAGACATTGTACTTTAACGAACCCCTCCTAGAGCTTTTATCAGATCAATGTCATTTTTGGTCAGTCTAATCTAAAGGCCTTTGTGACGTTAAATTGCGAAGATCTAGAGTTTTCGCTGAAGGGTGTGTTCGTGGCGGCCGGACAAAGTTTGATGTTTTCGCCATGAAACAGGAAGTTGTTGTAACTCGGGCATACAATGTTCGATCTGCCCCAAACTTCACATGTTTTATTAGAGTCCTGGCCTGAATACATCTCTATCTTAATATTCAGTTACAGTCATAGTGCCACCTGCAGGCAACAGGAAATGACATGTTTTACACTGTGATTAACTCCTCCTAGAGATTTAATCAGATCAATGTAATTTTTTGTCAGTCTAATCTAAAGGCCTTTGTGACGTTAAATTGCGAAGATCTTGAGTTTTCGTTGAAGGGCGTGTCCGTGGCGGCCTGACAAAGTCTGTTGTTCCGCCATGAAAGAGGAAGCCGTTGTAACTCAGGCATACTATGTCTGATCTGCTCCAAACTTCACATGGGTGATAAAGAGTCCTGGCCTGAACATATCTATATGCCAATATTCTGTTAGTCATAGCGCCACCTGCTGGCAACAGGAAATGGTATGCTTTACACTTTAATTCCCTCCCAGAATCACATTTCAATATGCCACAAAGTACCAAACATACTAGAGACACGTTAAATCATGCAACACTTGGCTAAGTGCTAATGTATGTGATTAACTCCATGAAACAGGAAGTTGTTGTAACTCAGGCATATAATGTCCGATCTGCTCCAAACTTCACGTGTTTGATAACAGTCCGGGTCTGAACACATCTATATCGCAATATTTGGTTATGGTCAAAGCGCCACAAAGCAGGAAGTGTGGCAATTCGAAATGACTTAATGGCATAATTCTCCTGTATTCATTCGCTTACATGCATGTCGACCAATGTTCTCTGTTTTCCTAAGGCCAACGGGTGGCGGTGAGCCCGGGTGCGAGGGCCCTTTCATCGCTGCTTGCAGCTTTAATTAGGGCCCGAGCACCGATGGTGTGAGGACCCTATTGGAATTGCTCCGTTTATTATTATTAGGGCCCGAGCACCGATGGTGTGAGGACCCTATTGGAATTGCTCCGTTTATTATTAGGGGCCAAGCACCGAAGGTGCTTAGGCACCTATTGTTATTGTTGGCGTTCCGTACGCTTATTAGGGGCCAAGCACCGAAGGTGCTTAGGCACCTATTGTTATTGTTGGCGTTCCGTACGCTTATTATTATTCTTCTTCTTCTTCCGCTCTTGAAGTCTATGGCAGCCCATAGAACCGCTGGCGGGAAAGTTGTGAAATTTGGCACACAGTCAGAGGACAGTCTGACCTTTGTCCATAGCAAATTTGGAGTCTCTAACTCAATCCCTCTAGCGCCACCAGCTGTCCAAAGTTGCACTTATGTTTATGTTAATAACTTTTGAACCATAAGGGCTAGAAACACAATTCTTTTTTCCTCTTATTCCTTGGCTCAAGACGAATCGAACGCACCATATGACGTCATTTTCCGTCATGAAAATTTTTCCGCCATTTTGAATTTTCTGAAAAACTTACTTTTTCGAACTCCTCCTAGGCCGTTACTCCGATTTTCATGAAAATTGAATCAGATCATCTTCAGACCATGCTGACAAAAAGTTATGGAATTCAAGTTGATTCCTCAAACCGTTTTCGAAAAACTAACGAACGAATTGTACGTAGTGCTTGCGAAAACAGAAGTAAGGCTGTATCTCCGCAACGCTTTATCGTATTCAGACCAAACTTGGTACATGTCATCACAAGCATGACCTGAGGTACCATGCAGTGTTTCGGCGCAGCGCCACCTACTGGTGCGGAGATATGAAAAATGGGTATTTTTGCTTATAACTTCTGATGGGTTTGTCCAAAAATCATAAATTTGGTCTCGTTGGATTCGGGGAATCATGCCGAGTCGAATGATATCCAATTTTCCCAATTCGGCCATTTTGGCCGTCGGCCATTTTGAATTTTGTGCTAAAATGCTGTATTTTACGAACGCATTAACGTATCTTTACAAAACTTGGTATGGGTCATCAGCACAATGCCCTGAAGGAGACTGAGAAGTTTCGGCACAGCGCCATCTTGTGGTCAAAAGTTAAAACAAAATGTTACAAAAATGCTAATAACCTTTGACTGTATTCACCTATTGTAATGTCACTGGTCACAGTGGATTCCTTGGGTCATGCTGAGAACATAGATATCAAATTTTCCATAGTCAGCTGAACGTCCTGTCCGCCATATTGTTTTTCTTTAAAAACCTACTTTTTCGAACTCCTCCTAGACCGTTGCTCCGATTGTCACCAAAATTGAACCGTATCATCGTCAGACCATGCTGACAAAAAGTTATGGATTTCAAGTCGATACGTCAAATCGTTTTCATATACTGGAGCAACGAATTTGAGTCATGATGCAAAACCCACTCCTGAAGCTGTATCTCTGCACTGCTTTATCATATTTAGACCAAACTTGGTACATGTCATCACAAGCATGACCTGAGGCATCATGCAGTGTTTCGGCGCAGTGCCACCTACTGGAGTGGAGATATGAAAAATGGCTATTTTTGCTTTTAACTTCTAATGGGTTTGACAAAAATTCATAAATTTGGTCTCTTTAGATTCGAGGCATCATGCCGAGTCGAATGATATCCAATTTTCTCATATGGGCCATTTTGTTCTTCGGCCATTTTGAAATTTGTGCTAAAATGCTGTATTTTGTGAATGCATTTGTGTATCGTTACGAAACTCGGTATGGGTCATTAGGACAATGCCCTGAAAGTGCTTGAGAAGTTTCAGACCAGCACCACCTTGTGGCCAAAAGTTATAACAAAATGTACAAAAATGTTAATAACTTTTGACTGCATTCACCAATTGAAATGAAACTGGTCTCAGTAGATTCTTTGGGTCATGCTGAGAACATAGATATCAAATTTGCCATAGTCAGCTAAACTTCCTTTCCCCCATATTGTTTTTCTTTAAAAACCTACTTTTTCGAACTCCTCCTAGACCGTTGCTCCGATTTTCACCAAAATTGAACCGTGTCATCTTCAGACGATGCCGACAAAAAGTTATGGATTTCAAGTCGATATGTCAAACCGTTTTTGTATAAATCTTCAGTGCTTTGACATATTGACACCGAACTTTGCAAGTGTCATTGTCACCTCACTCTGACCATACCACAACAATTTGGACACAGCGCCACCTATTGGTCGAAAGTGATGAAGCAGTAAATCCTCATTTTTGATCATTTTTCAGCTCTTTCACATAAAATGATCTTAATAGGTCTTTAATTGTTCACTGCTGCAGTTAGCCTGATGCTCCCAGTCGTGTTGGCTTGCTTCTTGTGCCGTTTTTGTGCTTGGCCCCGTAATTGCTGCTTGCAGCTATATTTATTATTCTTCTTCTTCTTCCGCTCTTGAAGTCTATGGCAGCCCATAGAACCGCTTGCGGGAAAGTTGTGAAATTTGGCACACAGTCAGAGGACAGTCTGACCTTTGTCCATTGCAAATTTGGAGTCTCTAACTCAATCCCTCTAGCGCCACCAGCTGTCCAAAGTTGCACTTATGTTTATGTTAATAACTTTTGAACCATAAGGGCTAGAAACACAATTCTTTTTTCCTCTGATTCCTTGGCTCAAGACGAATCGAACGCACCATATGACGTCATTTTCCGTCATGAAAATTTTTCCGCCATTTTGAATTTTCTGAAAAACTTACTTTTTCGAATTCCTCCTAGGCCGTTACTCCGATTTTCATGAAAATTGAATCAGATCATCTTCAGACCATGCTGACAAAAATTTATGGAATTCAAGTTGATTCCTCAAACCGTTTTCGGAAAACTAACGAACGAATTGTACGTAGTGCTTGCGAAAACAGAAGTAAGGCTGTATCTCCGCAACGCTTTATCGTATTCAGACCAAACTTGGTACATGTCATCACAAGCATGACCTGAGGTACCATGCAGTGTTTCGGCGCAGTGCCACCTACTGGTGCGGAGATATGAAAAATGGGTATTTTTGCTTATAACTTCTGATGGGTTTGTCCAAAAATCATAAATTTGGTCTCGTTGGATTCGGGGAATCATGCCGAGTCGAATGATATCCAATTTTCCCAATTCGGCCATTTTGGCCGTCGGCCATTTTGAATTTTGTGCTAAAATGCTGTATTTTACGAACGCATTAACGTATCTTTACAAAACTTGGTATGGGTCATCAGCACAATGCCCTGAAGGAGCCTGAGAAGTTTCGGCACAGCGCCGCCTTGTGGTCAAAAGTTATAACAAAATTTACAAAAATGCTAATAACTTTTGACTGTATTCACCAATTGTAATGAAACTGGTCTCAGTAGATTCCTTGGGTCATGCTGAGAACAAAGATATCAAATTTGCCATAGTCAGCTAAACTTCCTGTCCGCCATATTGTTTTTCTTTAAAAACCTACTTTTTCGAACTCCTCCTAGACCGTTGCTCCGATTTTCACCAAAATTGAACCGTGTCATCGTCAGACCATGCCGACAAAAAGTTATGGATTTCAAGTCGATATGTCAAACCGTTTTCGTATACCAGAGCAAAGAATTTGAGGCATGATGCAAAAACGACTCTTGAAGCTGTATCTCTTCAGTGCTTTGACATATTCAGACCAAACTTGGTATGTGTCTTCACAAGCATGACCTGAGGCAGCATACTCTGTTTCGGCGCAGCGCCACCTACTGGAGTGGAGATATTAAAAATGCCATTTTTGCTTATAACTTCTGATGGGTTTGACCAAAATTCATAAATTTGGTATGGGTCATCAGGACAATGCACTGAAGGAGCCTGAGAAGTTTCGGACCAGCGCCACCTTGTGGTCAAAAGATATAACAAAATTGACAAAAATGCTAATAACTTTTTTTCTAATTGCTCACTACTGCTGTTGGTCTGATGCTCCCAGCCATGTTGGCTTGCTTCTTGTGCCATTTTTGTGCTTGGCCCCGTAATTGCTGCTTGCAGCTATATTTATTATTCTTCTTCTTCTTCCGCTCTTGAAGTCTATGGCAGCCCATAGAACCGCTTGCGGGAAAGTTGTGAAATTTGGCACACAGTTAGAGGACAGAATGACCTTTGTCCATAGCAAATTTGGAGTCTCTAACTCAATCCCTCTAGCGCCACCAGCTGTCCAAAGTTGCACTTATGTTTATGCTAATAACTTTTGAACCATAAGGGCTAGAAACAAAATTCTTTTTTCCTATGATTCCTTGGGTCAAGACGAATCGATTGCATCATATGACGTCATTTTCCGTCATGAAAATTTTTCCGCCATTTTGAATTTTCTGAAAAACCTACTTTTTCGAACTCCTCCTAGGCCGTTAGTCCGATTTTCATGAAAATTTAACCAGATCATCTTCAGACCATGGTGACAAAAAGTTATGGAATTCAAGTCGATTGCTCAAACCGTTTTCGAAAAACACACGAACGAATTGTACGTAGCGCTTGCGAAAATAGAAGTAAGGCTGTATCTCTGCAACACTTTATCATATTCAGACCAAACTTGATACATGTCTTCACAAGCATGACCTGAGGCACCATGCAGTGTTTCGGCTCAGCGCCACCTACTGGTGCGGAGATATGAAAAATGGATATTTTTGCTTATAACTTCTGATGGGTTTGTCCAAAAATCATAAATTTGGTCTTGTTGGATTCGGGGTATCATGCCGAGTCAAATGATATCCAATTTTCCCATATCGGACATTTTGGCCGTCGGCTATTTTGAATTTCGTGCTAAAATGCTGTATTTTACGAACGCATTAGTGTATCGTTACGAAACTCGGTATGGGTCCCCAGCACAATACCCTGAAGGAGCCTGAGAAGTTTCAGCACTGCGCCACCTTGTGGTCAAAAGTTATAACAAAATTTACAGAAATGCTAATAACTTTTGAGTATATTAACCGATTGTAATGAAACTGTTTTCAGTAGATTCCTTGGGTCATGCTGAGAACATAGATATCAAACTTTCCATAGTCAGCTGAACTTCCTGTCCGCTGTATTGTTTTTCTTTAAAAACCTACTTTTTCGAACTCCTCCTAGACCGTTGCTCCGATTTTCACCAAAATCGAACCGTATCATCTTCAGACCATGCTGACAAAAAGTTATGGATTTCAAGTCGATAAGTCAAACCGTTTTCGCATACCAGAGCAACGAATTTGAGGCATGATGCAAAAATGACTCTTGAAGCTGTATCTCTGCTATGCTTTATCATATTCAGACCAAACTTGGTATGTGTCATCACAAGCATGACCTGAGGCATCATACAATGTTTCAGCACAGCGCCACCTACTGGAGTGGAGATATGAAAAATGGCTGTTTTTGCTTATAACTTCTGATGGGTTTGACCAAAATTCATAAATTTGGTATGGTTCATCAGGACAATGCCCTGAAGGAGCCTGAGAAGTTTCGGACCAGCACCACCTTGTGGTCAAAAGTTATAACAAAATTTACAAAAATGCTAATAACTTTTGTCTATATTAACCAATTGTAATGAAACTGGTCTCAGTAGATTCCTTGGGTCATGCTGAGAACAAAGATATCAAATTTGCCATAGTCAGCTGAAATTCCTGTCCGCCATATTGTTTTACTTTAAAAACCTACTTTTTCGAACTCCTCCTAGACCGTTGCTCCGATTTTCACCAAAATTGAACCGTATCATCTTCAGACCATGCCGACAAAAAGTTATGGATTTCAAGTTGATAAGTCAAACCGTTTTCGTATACCAGAGCAAAACATTTGAGATATGATGCAAAAATGACTCTTGAAGCTGTATCTCTGCAATGCTTTATCATATTCAGACCAAACTTGGTACGTGTCATCACAAGCATGACCTGAGGCATCATACAGTGTTTCGGCGCAGCGCCACCTACTGGAGTGGAGATATGAATAATGGCTATTTTTGCTTATAACTTCTGATGGGTTTGACCAAAATTCATAAATTTGGTATGGGTCATCAGGACAATGCCCTGAAGGAGCCTGAGAAGTTTCGGACCAGCGCCACCTTGTGGTCAAAAGTTATAACAAAATTGACAAAAATGCTAATAACTTTTTTTTCTAATTGCTCACTGCTGCTGTTGGTCTGATGCTCCCAGCCATGTTGGCTGGCTTCTTCTGCCGTTTTTGTGCTTGGCCCCGTAATTGCTGCTTGCAGCTATATTTATTATTATTATTATTCTTCTTCTCCAAAGTGAATCGCATTTGAGAGGGCCTAAACGTGCTCGAAAACTCACGAAACTTTGCACACGCGTCAGAAGTGGCGAAAATTTACGTCTGTTATGGGTTTTGGAATTGGGCGTGGCAAAATGGCTCGATAGCGCCATCTAACGTACAGCCCCGCTCGCTACATAACACTAGGGGTTTGAAATTCGGTACACACATTTATCAGCCCAGTACCTACAAAAACTTGGAGCGAAATCCGAAACCAAACAGGAAGTCAGATATTTTGAAATAATTCACCGTTTTTTGCATTTTCCAGACGTTGTACTTTAACGAACTCCTCCTAGAGATTTAATCAGATCAATGTCATTTTTGGTCAGTCTAATCTAAAGGCCTTTGTGACGTTAAATTGCGAAGATCTAGAGTTTTCACTGAAGGGCGTGTCCGTGGCGGCCTGACAAAGTTTGATGTTTTCGCCATGAAAAAGGAAGTTGTTGTAACTCAGACAAACAATGTCGGATCTGCCCCAAACTTCAGATGCTTTATTAGAGTCCTGACCTGAAGACATCTTCATAACAATATTCAGTTACAGTCATAGCGCCACCTGGGGGCAACAGGAAATTACATGTTTTATACTGTGATTTAACTCCTCATAGAGATTTAACCAGATCAACATCAAATGTTGTCAGTCTAATCTCAAGACCTTAGCGATGATAAATTTCAAAGATCTTGAGTTTTCGCTGAAGGGCGTGTCTGTGGCGGCCTGACAAAGTCTGATGTTTCGCCATGAAAGAGGAAGCTGCTGTAACTCAGGCATACAATGTCTGATCTGCCCCAAACTTCACATGTGTGATAAGAGTCCTGGCCTAAAGATATCTATATGACAATATTTAGTTAGTCATAGCGCCACCTGCTGGCAACAGGAAATAGCATGCTTCACAATGTAATTCACTACCAGAGTCACATTTCATTATGCCACGAAGTACCAAACATGCTAGAGACACGTTAAATCATGCAACACTTGGCTGAGTGCTAATTTATGCGATTAACGCCACGAAAGAAACAGGAAGTTGTTGTAACTCAGGCATACAATGTCCGATCTGCTTCAAACTTCACGTGTTCAATGATAGTCCTGGCCTGAAGACATCAACATGGCAAAATTCAGTTATGGTGAAAGCGCCACCTGTTGGCCGCAGGAAGTGTGGCATTTCGAAATGACTTAATGGCATAAATCTCCCGTATTCACTCACTTAAATGCATGACGCCCACTGTTCACTGTTTTCCTGAGATCAACGGGTGGCGGTGAGCCCGGGTGCGAGGGCCCTCTCAACGCTGCTTGCAGCTTTAATTATTATTATTATTATTAGTGCCCGAGCACCGATGGTGTGAGGACCCTATTGGAATTGCTCCGTTTATTATTATTATTATTATTATTAATGGTGCTTGCCAAAGGCAAAGCTCCATTCTTATTCTTCTGCATACTTATTATTAATGGTGCTTGCCAAAGGCAAAGCTCCATTCTTATTCTTCTGCATACTTATTATTAATGGTGCTTGCCAAAGGCAAAGCTCCATTCTTAATCTTCTGCATACTTATTAATGGTGCTTGCCAAAGGCAAAGCTCCATTCTTAATCTTCTGCATACTTATTATTAATGGTGCTTGCCAAAGGCAAAGCTCCATTCTTATTCTTCTGCATACTTATTATTAATGGTGCTTGCCAAAGGCAAAGCTCCATTCTTATTCTCCTGCATACTTATTATTATTATTAATGGTGCTTGCCAAAGGCAAAGCTCCATTCTTATTCTTCTGCATACTTATTATTAATGGTGCTTGCCAAAGGCAAAGCTCCATTCTTATTCTTCTGCATACTTATTATTAATGGTGCTTGCCAAAGGCATGGGGGTTGGTTTATATCATTCATACTGGCAAGCAGCCTTTGGAGTATCATCATTGGTAGCTGCCAAGCCACTCCCTAGCAACCAAACAGAGTACCCTAGCAACCATTATTCAACATCTATATTTCTGCATCAGAACATCGTAAAGACATGGGTGTTGGTTTATATTGTCAAGCAGCCTTTGGAGTATCATCATTGGTAGCTACCAAGCCACTCCCTAGTAACCAAACAGAGTACCCTAGCAACCATTTAGCAAGATCTATATCTCTGCATCAGAACATCGTAGAGACATGGGTGTTGGTTTATATTGTCAAGCAGCCTTTGGAGTATCATCATTGGTAGCTACCAAGCCACTCCCTAGCAACCAAACAGAGTACCCTAGTAACCGTTTTGCAAGATCTATATCTCTGCATCAGAGCATCATAGAGACATGGCGGTTGGCTCTTTTGACTCATGCTAGCAAACTGGACTTCCAACATGCTACACATGCTATCAGTGAATAGCTATATGCTAATAGTGATTAGCTTAGGGTTTAAACATGACACAAACTAGTAAAAATGTGTTAGCATAATGCTGGTAACATGCTAACTGTGTTAGCATCATGCTAGTAGCATGCTAATCATGTTAGCATCATGCTTTAGCAAACATGCTAATCATGTTAGCATCTTGTTAAAAACATGCTAACAACATGGTAATCATGGTAGCATCATGCTAAGATTATGTTAATCATGTTAGCATGTTGCTAACATAATGCTAACATGATTAGCATCTTTCTAAAAACAAGCTAAGCAGCATGCTAAGGGTGTTAGCATTATGCTAGCAACATGCTAATCATGTTAGCATGTTGCTTAGCATTATGCTAACATGATTAGCATCTTTCTAAAAACATGTTAGCAGCATGCTAAGGGTGTTAGCATAATGCTAGCAACATGCTAATCATGTTAGCATCTTGCTAAAAACATCCTAGCTGGACGGTAATTATGTTAGCATCATGTTAATCAAGAGTGCCGAGTTTTGCCACTGCAAGCACCATTCACATTTTCTTCAGGAAATGTACATTCTAGTATTGTAATTACTATTCACCTGAACAAAACTTTGGCGCGTAACTCGTCCCGCACCGTTTGTCGTAGACCCACGAATGAGGTGTCAAATCGACTGGCTTATTGAGGAGAGGTGTGCTATGACTTTTCTAAGCGATCGGGTGTACGATGTTCGCACAGCGTACGAAAAAACGGCTGAAAAAACTCCCATAGACTTTACATGGGGGCCAAATCTGTGAGATCATATCTTTGGTTTAGAAGGTCATAGAGACTTGGGGCTGGGCTTTTTTGACTCGGCCTATCAAGCAGCCAATAACTATTGACTTCATAGCCTCACCCTAGCAACCAGGTGCCGAATTTTGCCACTGCAAGCACCATTCACATTTTCTTCAGGAAATGTACATTCTAGTTAATGGTGCTTGCCAAAGGCAAAGCTCCATTCTTATTCTCCTGCATACTTATTCTTCTTCTTCTGGACAAAATTTCGGCGCGCTACTCCTCCTGCAGTTTTTGTCACAGACCCACAGATGAGGTGTCAAATCGTGCGGATTATTTGGGAATGGTGTGCTATGACTTTTATAAGCAATCGGGTGTATGATGTTCGTCCGGCGGGCGAAAAACCGGGCAAAAAATCCCATTGACTTAACATTGCGACAAACTTTGACGGGTCATAGCTCCTAACGAGGATTTCGTAGAAACATGTGGGTTACTACGTTTGAAGGGGCTGACAGGCTCTGTCAGACCACATCTCAAAATGGGGTGTAAGTTGTACCCCTGGGGTGCAAGAGCTGCCCAAAGTTGCCCCATAGACTTACTATGGTGAAGCCATGCCCATGAACCAGGAAGTACTGTGTTTTTCCTACTATGGGAAATTACATAGGGATTTTGTATTGAACATAACTCTGGATTACAATGTCATAGAGACAAGGGGGTGGGCTCATTTTTCTCAGGCAACCAATCAGTCTCTCAGGATCATTGTGAAGCTATCAAGCCACGCCCTAGCAACCATATAGAGCACCTTAGTAACAAGCTCCATAGACTTCCATTGAAAAAGATCAAATGAATATCTTTGGATAGTAGTGTCGTACAAACAAGAGGGTGGGCTCATTTGACTCGAGGCAGCAAACCGCCAATCGCAAATCACCTTAAAGACATCATAGCCACGCCTTAGCAACCATTTAGAGCACCCTAGCAACCCAAAGCATAGGCAGATATCTTCAAATCTGAATATCATAGAGGCATGGGGGTTGGTTTATATCATTGATACTGGCAAGCAGCCTTTGGTTTATCATTACTGGCAGTTGCCAAGCCACTCCCTAGCAACCAAACAGAGTACCCTAGCAACCGTTTTGCAAGATCTATATCTCTGCAACAGAGCATCATAGAGACATGGTGGTTGGCTCTTTTGACTCATGCTAGCAAACTGGACTTCCAACATGCTACACATGCTAGCAGTGAATAGCTACATGCTAATAGTGATTAGCTTAGGGTTTAAACATGACACAAACTAGTAAAAATGTGTTAGCATCATGCTGGTAGCATGCTAATTGTGTTAGCATAATGCCAGTAGCATGCTAATCATGTTAGCCTAATGCTAGCAAACATGCTAATCATGTTAGCATCTTGTTAAAAACATGCTAGCAACATGGTAATCATGCTAGCATTATGCTAATCATGTTAGCATTTTATTAGCATTATGCTGACATGATTAGCATCTTGTTAAAATCATGCTAGCAACATGGTAATCATGCTAGCATTATGCTAATCATGTTAGCATGTTGCTACCATTATGCTAACATGATTAGCATCTTGCTAAAAACATGCTAGCAGCATGCTAAGGGTGTTAGCATCATGCTAGCAACATGCCAATCATGTTAGCATCTTGTTAAAAACATCCTAGCAGGACGGTAATTATGTTAGCATTATGCTAATCAAGAGTGCCAAATTTTGCCACTGCAAGCACCATTCACATTTTCTTCAGGAAATGTACATTCTAGTATTGTAATTACTATTCACCTGAACAAAACTTTGGCGCGTAACTCGTCCCGCACAGTTTGTCGTAGACCCACGAATGAGGTGTCAAATCGACCGGCTTATTGAGGAGAGGTGTGCTATGACTTTTCTAAGCGATTAGGTGTACGATGTTCGCACAGTGTACGAAAAAAAACGTCTGAAAAAACTCCCATAGACTTAACATTGGGTCAAAATCTGTGAGATCATATCTTTGGATCAGAAGGTCATAGAGACTTGGGGCTGGGCTCTTTTGATTCGGCCAGCCAATAATTAGTGACACAGCAACTTCATAGCCACACCCTAGCAACCAATTACAGCACCCTAGCAACCGGTGCCGAATTTTGCCACTGCAAGCACCATTCACATTTTCTTCAGGAAATGTACATTCTAGTATTGTAATTACTATTCACCTGAACAAAACTTTGGCGTGTAACTCGTCCTGCACCTTTTGTCATAGACCCACAAATGAGGTGTCAAATTGACCGGCTTATTGAGGAGAGGTGTGCTATGACTTTTCTAAGCGATCGGGTGTACGATGTTCGCACAGCGTACGAAAAAATCGGCTGAAAAAACTCCCATAGACTTAACATTGGGTCAAAATCTGTGATATCATATCTTTGGATCAGAAGGTCATAGAGACTTGGGGCTGGGCTCTTTTGATTCGGCCAGCCAATAAGTAGTGACACAGCAACTTCATAGCCACGCCCTAGCAACCAATTACAGCACCCTAGCAACCGGGGCCGAATTTTGCCACTGCAAGCACCATTCACATTTTCTTCAGGAAATGTACATTCTAGTATTGTAATTACTATTCACCTAGACAAAACTTTGGCGCGTAACTCGTCCCGCACCATTTGTCGTAGACCCACGAATGAGGTGTCAAATCGACCGGCTTATTGAGGAGAGGTGTGCTATGACTTTTCTAATCGATCGGGTGTACGATGTTTGCACAGCGGACGAAAAATCGTCTGAAAAATGTCCCATAGACTTAACATGGGGGCCAAATCTGTGAGATCATATCTTTGGTTTAGAAGGTCATAGAGACTTGGGGCTGGGCTCTTTTGATTCAGCCTGCCAATAAGTATTGACACGCCCTAGCAACCAATTACAGCACCCTAGCAACCGGTGCCGAATTTTGCCACTGCAAGCACCATTCACATTTTCTTCAGGAAATGTACATTCTAGTTAATGGTGCTTGCCAAAGGCAAAGCACCATTCTTATTCTCCTGCATACTTATTATTATTATTATTATTATTATTATTATTCCACACAAAATTTTGGCGCGCTACTCCTCCCGCAGCTTTTGTCCTAGACCCATGAATGAGGTGTCAAATCGACCGGCTTATTGAGGAGAGGTGTGCTATGACTTTTATAAGCGATCGGGTGTACGATGTTCGTCTGACGGGCGAAAAATCGGGCGAAAAATCCCATAGACTTAACATTGGGACGAACTTTGACAAGTCATAACTCTGGATCACAATGTCATAGAGACAAGGGGGTGGGCTCATTTTACTCAGGCAACCAATCAGTCTATCAAGATAATTTTAAAGCTATCAAGCCACGCCCTAGCAACCATAGAGAGTACCTTAGTAACAAGCTCCATAGACTTCCATTGAAAAAGATAAAAGGAATATCTTTGGATAGGAGTGTCATACAAACATGAGGGTGGGCTCGTTTGACTCGAGGCAGCAAACCGCCAATCACAAATAACCTTAAAGCCATCATAGCCACGCCTTAGCAACCATTTTAGAGCACCCTAGCAACCCAAAGCATAGGCAGATATCTTCAAATCTGAATATCATAGAGGCATGGGGGTTGGTTTATATCATTCATACTGGCAAGCAGCCTTTGGTTTATCATTACTGGCAGCTGCCAAGCCACTCCCTAGCAACCAAACAGAGTACCCTAGCAACTGTTTTGCAAGATCTATATCTCTGCATCAGAACATCGTAAAGACATGGGTGTTGGTTTATATTGTCAAGCAGCCTTTGGAGTATCATCATTGGTAGCTGCCAAGCCACTCCCTAGCAACCAAACAGAGTACCCTAGCAACCGTTTAGCAATATCTATATCTCTGCATTAGAGCATCATAGAGACATGGCGGATGGCTCTTTTTGATTCGGCCAGCCAATAAATAGTGACAAAGCAACTTCATAGCCACGCCCTAGCAACCAATTACAGCACCCTAGCAACCGGGGCCGAATTTTGCCACTGCAAGCACCATTCACATTTTCTTCAGGAAATGTACATTCTAGTATTGTAACTACTATTCACCTGAACAAAACTTTGGCGCGTAACTCGTCCCGCACCGTTTGTCGTAGACCCATTAATGAGGTGTCAAATCGACCAGCTTATTGAGGAGAGGTGTGCTATGACTTTTCTAAGCGATTGGGTGTATGATGTTCGCACAGCGTACGAGAAAACGGCTGAAAAAACTCCCATAGACTTAACATTGAGTCAAAATCTGTGAGATCATATATTTGGATTGGAAGGTCATAGAGACTTGGGGCTGGGCTCTTTTGATTCGGCCAGCCAATAAGTAGTGACACAGCAACTTCATAGCCACGCCCTAGCAACCAATTACAGCACCCTAGCAACCGAGTCCGGTGTTTTGCCACTGCAAGCACCATTCACATTTTCTTCAGGAAATGTACATTCTAGTTAATGGTGCTTGCCAAAGGCAAAGCTCCATTCTTATTCTCCTGCATACTTATTATTCTTCTTCTTCTTCTTCTTCTTCTTCCACTTTTTTTTCTGCGCGCTACTCCTCCCGCAGTTTTTGTCCTAGACCCATGAATGAGGTGTCAAATCGACCGGCTCATTGAGGAGAGGTGTGCTATGACTTTTATAAGCGATCGGGTGTACGATGTTCGTCTGGCGGGCGAAAAAGTAGCGAAAAAATCCCATAGACTTTGCATTGGGACAAACTTTGACGAGTAATAGCTCCTAACGAGAATTTCATAGAAACATGTGGGTTACCACGTTTGAAGAGCCTGATAGGCTCTCTCAGACCATACCTCAAAATGGGGTGTAAGTTGTACCCCTGGGGCGCAAGAGCTGCCCAAAGTTGCCCCATAGACATACTATGGTGAAGCCGTGCCCATGAACCAGGAAGTACTGTGTTTTTCCTACTATGGGAAATTACATAGGGATTTTTTATTGAACATAACTCTGGATCACAATGTCATAGAGACAAGGGGGTGGGCTCATTTTACTCAGGCAACCAATCAGTCTCTCAGGATCATTGTGAAGCTATCGAGCCACGCCCTAGCAACCATATAGAGCACCATAGCAACAAGTTCCATAGACTTCCATTGAAAAAGATCAAAGGAATATCTTTGGATAGGAGTGTCATAGAAACATGAGGGTGGGCTCATTTGACTCGGGGCAGCAAACGGCCAATCACGAATCACCTTCAAGATATCATAGCCACGCCCTAGCAACTATTTAGAGCACCCTAGCAACTCAAAGCATAGAGGGGATATCTTCAAATCTGAACATCATAGAGGAATGGGGGTTGGTTTATATCATTCATACTGGCAAGCAGCCTTTGGTTTATCATTACTGGCAGCTGCCAAGCCACTCCCTAGGAACCAAACAGAGTACCCTAGCAACCGTTTTGCAAGATCTATATCTCTGCATCAGAACATCGTAGAGACATGGGTGTTGGTTTATATTGTCAAGCAGCCTTTGGAGTATCATCATTGGTAGCTACCAAGCCACTCCCTAGCAACCAAACAGAGTACCCTAGCAACCGTTTTGAAACACCTATATTTCTGCATCAGAACATTATAGAGACATGGCGGTTGGCTCTTTTGACTCATGCTAGCAAACTGGACTTCCACCATGCTACACATGCTAGCAGTGAATAGCTACATGCTAATAGTGATTAGCTTAAGGTTTAAACATGACACAAACTAGTAAAAATGTGTTAGAATAATGCTAGTGGCATGTTAATTGTGTTAGCATGATGCTTTAGTAGCATGCTAATCATGTTAGCATCATGTTAGCAAACATGCTAATCATGTTAGCATCTTGTTAAATACATGCTAACAACATGGTAATCATGCTAGCATCATGCTAGCATTATGCTAATGATGTTAGCATGTTGCTTAACATTATGCTAACATGATTAGCATCTTGTTAAAATCATGCTAACAACATGGTAATCATGCTTTAGCATCATGCTAGCATTATGCTAATCATGTTAGCATGTTTGCTAAGATTATGCTAACATGATTAGCATCTTGTTTAAAACATGCTTAGCAGCATGCTAAGGGTGTTAGCATCATGCTAGCAGCATCTTAATCATGTTAGCATGTTCTTAACATAATGCTAACATGATTAGCATTTGGTTAAAATAATGCTAGCAACATGGTAATCATGCTAGCATCATGCTTAGATTATGCTAATCATGTTAGCATGTTGCTTGCATTATGCTAACATGACTAGCATTTTGTTTAAAACATGCTTTAGCAGCATGCTTAGGGTGTTAGCATCATCTTGCGCAACATGCTAATCATGTTAGCATCTTGTTAAAAACATGCTAAGCAACATGGTAATCATGCTAGCATCATGTTAAGATTATGCTAATCATGTTAGCATGTTCTTAGCATTATGCTAACATGATTAGCATCTTGTTAAAATCATGGTAGCAACATGGTAATCATGCTAGCATCATGCTAGCATTATGCTAATCATGTTAGCATGTTTTGCTAGCATTATGCTAACATGATTAGAATCTTGCTAAAAACATGCTGGCATCATGCTATGGGTGTTAGCATCATGCTAGCAACATGCTAATCTGTTAGCATCTTGCTAAAAACATCCTAGCAGGACGGTAATTATGTTACATTCTAGTTAATGGTGCTTGCCAAAGGCAAAGCTCCATTCTTATTCTTCTGCATACTTATTATTCTTCTTCTTCTTCTTCTGGACACAATTTCTGCGCGCTACTCCTCCCGCAGTTTTTGTCATAGACCCATGAATGAGGTGTCAAATCGACCGGCTCATTGAGGACAGGTGTGCTATGACTTTTATAAGCGATCGGGTGTACGATGTTCGTCCGGCGGGCGAAAAAGTAGCGAAAAAAATCCCATAGACTTTGCATTGGGACAAACTTTGATGAGTAATAGCTCCTAACGAGAATTTCATAGAAACATGTGGGTTACCACGTTTGAAGAGCCTGATAGGCTCTCTCAGACCATACCTCAAAATGGGGTGTAAGTTGTACCCCTGGGGCGCAAGAGCTGCCCAAAGTTGCCCCATAGACATACTATGGTGAAGCCGTGCCCATGAACCAGGAAGTACTGTGTTTTTCCTACTATGGGAAATTACATAGGGATTTTGTATTGAACATAACTCTGGATCACAATGTCATAGAGACAAGGGGTGGGCCCATTTTACTCAGGCAACCAATCAGTCTCTCAGGATCATTGTGAAGCTATCAAGCCACGCCCTAGCAACCATATAGAGCACCATAGCAACAAGTTCCATTGACTTCCATTGAAAAAGGTCAAATGAATATCTTTGGATAGAAGTGTCGTACAAACAAGAGGGTGGGCTCATTTGACTGGAGGCAGCAAACCGCCAATCACAAATCACCTTAAAGACATCATAGCCACGCCTTAGCAACCATTTAAAGCACCCTAGCAACCCAAAGCATAGGCAGATATCTTCAAATCTGAATATCATAGAGGCATGGGGGTTGGTTTATATCATTTATACTGGCAAGCAGCCTTTGGTTTATCATTACTAGCAGCTGCCAAGCCACTCCCTAGCAACCAAACAGAGTACCCTAGCAACCGTTTTGCAAGATCTATATCTCTGCATCAGAACATCATAAAGACATGGGGGTTGGTTTATATTGTCAAGCAGCCTTTGGAGTATCATCATTGGTAGCTGCCAAGCCACTCCTTAGCAACCAAACAGAGTACCCTAGCAACCGTTTAGCAAGATCTATATCTCTGCATCAGAGCATCATAGAGACATGGCGGTTGGCTCTTTTGACTCATGCTAGCAAACTGAACTTCCAACATGCTACACATGCTAGCAGTGAATAGCTACATGCTAATAGTGATTAGCTTAGGGTTTAAACATGACACAAACTAGTAAAAATGTGTTACATCATGCTGGTAACATGCTAATTGTGTTAGCATCATGCTTTAGTAGCATGCTAATCATGTTAGCATCATGCTTTAGCAAACATGCTAATTATGTTAGCATCTTGTTAAAAACATGCTAGCAACATGGTAATCATGCTAGCATCATGCTAGCATTATGCTAATCATGTTAGCATGTTGCTTAGCATTATGCTAACATGATTAGCATCTTTCTAAAAACATGCTTAGCAGCATGCTAAGGGTGTTAGCATTATGCTAGCAACAAATGCTAATCATGTTAGCATGTTGCTTGTAAGCATAATGCTAACATGATTAGCATCTTTCTAAAAACATGCTAGCAGCATGCTAAGGGTGTTAGCATAATGCTAGCAACATGCTAATCATGTTAGCATCTTGATAAAAACATCCTAGCAGGACGGTAATTATGTTAGCATCATGCTAATCAAGAGTGCCGAGTTTTGCCACTGCAAGCACCATTCACATTTTCTTCAGGAAATGTACATTCTAGTATTGTAATTACTATTCACCTGAACAAAACTTTGGCGCGTAACTTGTCCCGCACCGTTTGTCGTAGACCCATGAATGAGGTGTCAAATCGACCGGCTTATTGAGGAGAGGTGTGCTATGACTTTTCTAAGCGATCGGGTGTACGATGTTTGCACAGCGGACGAAAAATCGTCTGAAAAATGTCCCATAGACTTAACATGGGGACCAAATCTGTGAGATCATATCTTTGGATCAGAAGGTCATAGAGACTTGGGGCTAGACTCTTTTGACTTGGCCTATCAAGCAGCCAATAATTAGTGACTTCATAGCCACGCCCTAGCAACCAATTTCAGCACCCTAGCAACCGGTGCCGAATTTGCCACTGCAAGCACCATTCACATTTTCTTCAGGAAATGTACATTCTAGTATTGTAATTACTATTCACCTGAACAAAATTTTGGCACGTAACTCGTCCCGCACCGTTTGTCGTAGACCCACAAATGAGGTGTCAAATCGACCGGCTTATTGAGGAGAGGTGTGCTATGACTTTTCTAAGCGATCGGGTGTACGATGTTCGCACAGCGTACGAAAAAACGGCTGAAAAAACTCCCATAGACTTAACATGGGGGCCAAATCTGTGAGATCATATCTTTGGTTTAGAAGGTCATAGAGACTTGGGGCTGGGCTCTTTTGACTCGGCCAGCCAATAAGTAGTGACACAGCAACTTCATAGCCACGCCCTAGCAACCAATTACTGCACCCTAGCAACCGGGGCCGAATTTTGCCACTGCAAGCACCATTCACATTTTCTTCAGGAAATGTACATTCTAGTATTGTAATTACTATTCACCTGAACAAAACTTTTGCGCGTAACTCATCCTGCACCGTTTGACGTAGACCCACAAATGAGGTGTCAAATCGACCGGCTTATTGAGGAGAGGTGTGCTATGACTTTTCTAAGTGATCGGGTGTACGCTGTTCGCACAGCATACGAAAAAATTGGCTGAAAAAACTCCCACAGACTTAACATTGAGTCAAAATCTGTGAGATCATATCTTTGGATTGGAAGGTCATGGAGACTTGGGGCTGGGCTCTTTTGATTCGGCCAGCCAATAAGTAGTGACACAGCAACTTCATAGCCACGCCCTAGCAACCAATTACAGCACCCTAGCAACCGGTGCCGAATTTTGCCACTGCAAGCACCATTCACATTTTCTTCAGGAAATGTACATTCTAGTTAATGGTGCTTGCCATAGGCAAAGCTCCATTCTTATTATTGCTCATACTTATTATTCTTCTTCTTCTTCTTCTGGACACTTTTTTTTCTGCGCGCTACTCCTCCCACAGTTTTTGTCCTAGACCAATGAATCAGGTGTCAAATCGACCGGCTTATTGAGGAGACCTGTGCTATGACTTTTATAAGCGATCGGGTGTACGATGTTCGTCCAGCGGGCGAAAAAGTAGCGAAAAAAATCCCATAGACTTTGCATTGCGACAAACTTTGATGAGTAATAGCTCCTAACGAGAGTTTCATAGAAACATGTGGGTTACCACGTTTGAAGAGGCTAGCAAGCTCTGTCAGGCCATACCTCAAAACTGGGTGTAAGTTGTACCCCTGGGGCGCAAGAGCTGCCCAAAGTTGCCCCATAGACATACTATGGTGAAGCCGTGCCCATGAACCAGGAAGTACTGTGTTTTTCCTACTATGGGAAATTACATAGGGATTTTGTATTGAACATAACTCTGGATCACAATGTCTTAGAGACAAGGGGGTGGGCTCATTTTACTCAGGCAACCAATCAGTCTCTCAGGATCATTGTGAAGCTATCAAGCCACGCCCTAGCAACCATATAGAGCACCATAGCAACAAGTTCCATAGACTTCCATTGAAAAAGATCAAATGAATATCTTTGGATAGGAGTGTCATAGAAACATGAGGGTGGGCTCATTTGACTCGGGGCAGCAAACGGCCAATCACGAATCACCTTCAACACTTCATAGCCACGCCCTAGCAACCATTTAGAGCACCCTAGCAACCCAAAGCATAGAGGGGATATCTTCAAATCTGAATATCATACAGGCATGGGGGTTGGTTTATATCATTCATACTGGCAAGCAGCCTTTGGTTTATCATTACTGGCAGCTGCCAAGCCACTCCCTAGCAACCAAACAGAGTACCCTAGCAACCGTTTTGCAAGATCTATATCTCTGCATCAGAACATCGTACAGACATGGGGGTTGGTTTATATTGTCAAGCAGCCTTTGGAGTATCATCATTGGCAGCTGCCAAGCCACTCCCTAGCAACCAAACAGAGTACCCTAGCAACCGTTTATCAAGACCTATATCTCTGCATCAGAGCATCATAGAGACATGGGGGTTGTCTCTTTTGACTCATGCTAGCAAACAGGACTTCCAACATGCTGCACATGCTAGCAGTGAATAACTACATGCTAATAGTGATTAGCTTAGGGTTTAAACATGACACAAACTAGTAAAAATGTGTTACATCATGCTGGTAACATGCTAATTGTGTTAGCATCATCTTAGTAGCATGCTAATCATGTTAGCATCATGTTAGCAAACATGCTAATTATGTTAGCATCTTGTTAAAAACATGCTAGCAACATGGTAATCATGCTAGCATCATGCTAGCATTATGCTAATCATGTTAGCATCTTGATAACATTATGCTAACATGATTAGCATCTTGTTAAAAACATGTTAACAGTATGCTACGGGTGTTAACATCATGGTGGCAACATGCTAATCATGTTAGCATGTTGCTAGCATTATGCTAACATGATTAGCATCTTGGTAAACACATCCTAGCAATATGCTAAGGGTGTTAGCATCATGCTACCATCATGCTAATCAAGAGTGCCGAGTTTTGCCACTGCAAGCACCATTCACATTTTCTTCAGGAAATGTACATTCTAGTATTGTAATTACTATTCACCTGAACAAAACTTTGGCGCGTAACTTGTCCCGCACCGTTTGTCGTAGACCCATGAATGAGGTGTCAAATCGACCGGCTTATTGAGGAGAGGTGTGCTATGACTTTTCTAAGCGATCGGGTGTACGATGTTTGCACAGCGGACGAAAAATCGTCTGAAAAATGTCCCATAGACTTAACATGGGGACCAAATCTGTGAGATCATATCTTTGGATCAGAAGGTCATAGAGACTTGGGGCTAGACTCTTTTGACTTGGCCTATCAAGCAGCCAATAATTAGTGACTTCATAGCCACGCCCTAGCAACCAATTTCAGCACCCTAGCAACCGGTGCCGAATTTGCCACTGCAAGCACCATTCACATTTTCTTCAGGAAATGTACATTCTAGTTAATGGTGCTTGCCAAAGGCAAAGCTCCATTCTTATTCTCCTGCATACTTATTATTCTTCTTCTTCTTCTTCTTCTTCTTCCACTTTTTTTTCTGCGCGCTACTCCTCCCGCAGTTTTTGTCCTAGACCCATGAATGAGGTGTCAAATCGACCGGCTCATTGAGGAGAGGTGTGCTATGACTTTTATAAGCGATCGGGTGTACGATGTTCGTCTGGCGGGCGAAAAAGTAGCGAAAAAAATCCCATAGACTTTGCATTGGGACAAACTTTGACGAGTAATAGCTCCTAACGAGAATTTCATAGAAACATGTGGGTTACCACGTTTGAAGAGCCTGATAGGCTCTCTCAGACCATACCTCAAAATGGGGTGTAAGTTGTACCCCTGGGGCGCAAGAGCTGCCCAAAGTTGCCCCATAGACATACTATGGTGAAGCCGTGCCCATGAACCAGGAAGTACTGTGTTTTTCCTACTATGGGAAATTACATAGGGATTTTTTATTGAACATAACTCTGGATCACAATGTCATAGAGACTAGGTGGTGGGCTCATTTTACTCAGGCAACCAATCAGTCTCTCAGGATCATTGTGAAGCTATCGAGCCACGCCCTAGCAACCATATAGAGCACCATAGCAACAAGTTCCATAGACTTCCATTGAAAAAGATCAAAGGAATATCTTTGGATAGGAGTGTCATAGAAACATGAGGGTGGGCTCATTTGACTCGGGGCAGCAAACGGCCAATCACGAATCACCTTCAAGATATCATAGCCACGCCCTAGCAACTATTTAGAGCACCCTAGCAACTCAAAGCATAGAGGGGATATCTTCAAATCTGAACATCATAGAGGAATGGGGGTTGGTTTATATCATTCATACTGGCAAGCAGCCTTTGGTTTATCATTACTGGCAGCTGCCAAGCCACTCCCTAGGAACCAAACAGAGTACCCTAGCAACCGTTTTGCAAGATCTATATCTCTGCATCAGAACATCGTAGAGACATGGGTGTTGGTTTATATTGTCAAGCAGCCTTTGGAGTATCATCATTGGTAGCTACCAAGCCACTCCCTAGCAACCAAACAGAGTACCCTAGCAACCGTTTTGAAACACCTATATTTCTGCATCAGAACATTATAGAGACATGGCGGTTGGCTCTTTTGACTCATGCTAGCAAACTGGACTTCCACCATGCTACACATGCTAGCAGTGAATAGCTACATGCTAATAGTGATTAGCTTAAGGTTTAAACATGACACAAACTAGTAAAAATGTGTTAGAATAATGCTAGTGGCATGTTAATTGTGTTAGCATGATGCTAGTAGCATGCTAATCATGTTAGCATCATGTTAGCAAACATGCTAATCATGTTAGCATCTTGTTAAATACATGCTAACAACATGGTAATCATGCTAGCATCATGCTAGCATTATGCTAATGATGTTAGCATGTTGCTTAGCATTATGCTAACATGATTAGCATCTTGTTAAAATCATGCTAACAACATGGTAATCATGCTAGCATCATGCTTTAGCATTATGCTAATCATGTTAGCATGTTTCTTAGCATTATGCTAACATGATTAGCATCTTGTTTAAAACATGCTAGCAGCATGCTAAGGGTGTTAGCATCATGCTTTAAGCATGCTAATCATGTTAGCATGTTCTTAACATAATGCTAACATGATTAGCATTTGGTTAAAATAATGCTAGCAACATGGTAATCATCTTTAGCATCATGCTAGCATTATGCTAATCATGTTAGCATGTTGCTTAGCATTATGCTAACATGACTAGCATTTTGTTTAAAACATCTTAGCATGCTTAGGGTGTTAGCATCATGCTAGCAACATGCTAATCATGTTAGCATCTTGTTAAAAACATGCTAGCAACATGGTAATCATCTTTAGCATCATGTTAGCATTATCTTAATCATGTTAGCATGTTCTTTAGCATTATCTTAACATGATTAGCATCTTGTTAAAATCATGGTAGCAACATGGTAATCATGCTAGCATCATGCTTAGCATTATGCTAATCATGTTAGCATGTTTTGCTAGCATTATGCTAACATGATTAGAATCTTGCTAAAAACATGCTGGCATCATGCTATGGGTGTTAGCATCATGCAAGCAACATGCTAATCTGTTAGCATCTTGCTAAAAACATCCTAGCAGGACGGTAATTATGTTACATTCTAGTATTGTAATTACTATTCACCTGAACAAAATTTTGGCACGTAACTCGTCCCGCACCGTTTGTCGTAGACCCACAAATGAGGTGTCAAATCGACCGGCTTATTGAGGAGAGGTGTGCTATGACTTTTCTAAGCGATCGGGTGTACGATGTTCGCACAGCGTACGAAAAAACGGCTGAAAAAACTCCCATAGACTTAACATGGGGGCCAAATCTGTGAGATCATATCTTTGGTTTAGAAGGTCATAGAGACTTGGGGCTGGGCTCTTTTGACTCGGCCTATCAAGCCGCCAATAGGTAGTTCATAGCCACGCCCTAGCAACCAATTACAGCACCCTAGCAACCGGGGCCGAATTTTGCCACTGCAAGCACCATTCACATTTTCTTCAGGAAATGTACATTCTAGTTAATGGTGCTTGCCAAAGGCAAAGCTCCATTCTTATTCTCCTGCATACTTATTATTCTTCTTCTTCTTCTTCTTCTTCTTCCACTTTTTTTTCTGCGCGCTACTCCTCCCGCACCTTGTGTCGTAGACCCACAAATGAGGTGTCAAATCGACCGGCTTATTGAGGAGAGGTGTGCTATGACTTTTCTAAGCGATCGGGTGTACGATGTTCGCACAGCGTACGAAAAAACGGCTGAAAAAACTCCCATAGACTTAACATGGGGGCCAAATCTGTGAGATCATATCTTTGGTTTAGAAGGTCATAGAGACTTGGGGCTGGGCTCTTTTGACTCGGCCTATCAAGCCGCCAATAGGTAGTTCATAGCCACGCCCTAGCAACCAATTACAGCACCCTAGCAACCGGGGCCGAATTTTGCCACTGCAAGCACCATTCACATTTTCTTCAGGAAATGTACATTCTAGTATTGTAATTACTATTCACCTGAACAAAACTTTTGCGCGTAACTCATCCTGCACCGTTTGACGTAGACCCACAAATGAGGTGTCAAATCGACCGGCTTATTGAGGAGAGGTGTGCTATGACTTTTCTAAGTGATCGGGTGTACGCTGTTCGCACAGCATACGAAAAAATTGGCTGAAAAAACTCCCACAGACTTAACATTGAGTCAAAATCTGTGAGATCATATCTTTGGATTGGAAGGTCATGGAGACTTGGGGCTGGGCTCTTTTGATTCGGCCAGCCAATAAGTAGTGACACAGCAACTTCATAGCCACGCCCTAGCAACCAATTACAGCACCCTAGCAACCGGTGCCGAATTTTGCCACTGCAAGCACCATTCACATTTTCTTCAGGAAATGTACATTCTAGTTAATGGTGCTTGCCATAGGCAAAGCTCCATTCTTATTATTGCTCATACTTATTATTATAATTATTTTTCTGGACAAAAGTTTGGCGCGCTACTCCTCCCACAGTTTTTGTCCTAGACCAATGAATCAGGTGTCAAATCGACCGGCTTATTGAGGAGACCTGTGCTATGACTTTTATAAGCGATCGGGTGTACGATGTTCGTCCAGCGGGCGAAAAAGTAGCGAAAAAAATCCCATAGACTTTGCATTGCGACAAATTTTGACGAGTTATTGCTCCGAGTGAGAATTTCGTAGAAACATGTGGGTTACCACGTTTGAAGAGGCTAGCAAGCTCTGTCAGGCCATACCTCAAAACTGGGTGTAAGTTGTACCCCTGGGGCGCAAGAGCTGCCCAAAGTTGCCCCATAGACATACTATGGTGAAGCCGTGCCCATGAACCAGGAAGTACTGTGTTTTTCCTACTATGGGAAATTACATAGGGATTTTGTATTGAACATAACTCTGGATCACAATGTCTTAGAGACAAGGGGGTGGGCTCATTTTACTCAGGCAACCAATCAGTCTCTCAGGATCATTGTGAAGCTATCAAGCCACGCCCTAGCAACCATATAGAGCACCATAGCAACAAGTTCCATAGACTTCCATTGAAAAAGATCAAATGAATATCTTTGGATAGGAGTGTCATAGAAACATGAGGGTGGGCTCATTTGACTCGGGGCAGCAAACGGCCAATCACGAATCACCTTCAACACTTCATAGCCACGCCCTAGCAACCATTTAGAGCACCCTAGCAACCCAAAGCATAGAGGGGATATCTTCAAATCTGAATATCATACAGGCATGGGGGTTGGTTTATATCATTCATACTGGCAAGCAGCCTTTGATGTATCATCATTGGCAGCTGCCAAGCCACTCCCTAGCAACCAAACAGAGTACCCTAGCAACCGTTTTTCAAGATGTATATCTCTGCATCAGAACATCGTACAGACATGGGGGTTGGTTTATATTGTCAAGCAGCCTTTGGAGTATCATCATTGGCAGCTGCCAAGCCACTCCCTAGCAACCAAACAGAGTACCCTAGCAACTGTTTAGCAAGACCTATATCTCTGCATCAGAGCATCATAGAGACATGGCGGTTGGCTCTTTTGACTCATGCTAGCAATCTGGACTTCCAACATGATACACATGCTAGCAGTGAATAGCTACATGCTAATAGTGATTAGCTTAGGGTTTAAACATGACACAAACTAGTGAAAATGTGTTAGCATGATGATAGTAGCATGCTAATCATGTTAGCAAACATGCTAATCATGTTAGCATGTTGTTAACATTATGCTAACATGGTTAGCATCTTGCTAAAAACATGTTAACAGTATGCTACGGGTGTTAACATCATGGTGGCAACATGCTAATCATGTTAGCATGTTGCTAGCATTATGCTAACATGATTAGCATCTTGGTAAACACATCCTAGCAATATGCTAAGGGTGTTAGCATCATGCTACCATCATGCTAATCAAGAGTGCCGAGTTTTGCCACTGCAAGCACCATTCACATTTTCTTCAGGAAATGTACATTCTAGTTAATGGTGCTTGCCAAAGGCAAAGCTCCATTCTTAATCTTCTGCATACTTATTAATGGTGCTTGCCAAAGGCAAAGCTCCATTCTTATTCTCCTGCATACTTATTATTATTAATGGTGCTTGCCAAAGGCAAAGCTCCATTCTTATTCTCCTGCATACTTATTATTCTTCTTCTTCTTCTTCTTCTTCTTCCACTTTTTTTTCTGCGCGCTACTCCTCCCGCAGTTTTTGTCCTAGACCCATGAATGAGGTGTCAAATCGACCGGCTCATTGAGGAGAGGTGTGCTATGACTTTTATAAGCGATCGGGTGTACGATGTTCGTCTGGCGGGCGAAAAAGTAGCGAAAAAAATCCCATAGACTTTGCATTGGGACAAACTTTGACGAGTAATAGCTCCTAACGAGAATTTCATAGAAACATGTGGGTTACCACGTTTGAAGAGCCTGATAGGCTCTCTCAGACCATACCTCAAAATGGGGTGTAAGTTGTACCCCTGGGGCGCAAGAGCTGCCCAAAGTTGCCCCATAGACATACTATGGTGAAGCCGTGCCCATGAACCAGGAAGTACTGTGTTTTTCCTACTATGGGAAATTACATAGGGATTTTTTATTGAACATAACTCTGGATCACAATGTCATAGAGACAAGGGGGTGGGCTCATTTTACTCAGGCAACCAATCAGTCTCTCAGGATCATTGTGAAGCTATCGAGCCACGCCCTAGCAACCATATAGAGCACCATAGCAACAAGTTCCATAGACTTCCATTGAAAAAGATCAAAGGAATATCTTTGGATAGGAGTGTCATAGAAACATGAGGGTGGGCTCATTTGACTCGGGGCAGCAAACGGCCAATCACGAATCACCTTCAAGATATCATAGCCACGCCCTAGCAACTATTTAGAGCACCCTAGCAACTCAAAGCATAGAGGGGATATCTTCAAATCTGAACATCATAGAGGAATGGGGGTTGGTTTATATCATTCATACTGGCAAGCAGCCTTTGGTTTATCATTACTGGCAGCTGCCAAGCCACTCCCTAGGAACCAAACAGAGTACCCTAGCAACCGTTTTGCAAGATCTATATCTCTGCATCAGAACATCGTAGAGACATGGGTGTTGGTTTATATTGTCAAGCAGCCTTTGGAGTATCATCATTGGTAGCTACCAAGCCACTCCCTAGCAACCAAACAGAGTACCCTAGCAACCGTTTTGAAACACCTATATTTCTGCATCAGAACATTATAGAGACATGGCGGTTGGCTCTTTTGACTCATGCTAGCAAACTGGACTTCCACCATGCTACACATGCTAGCAGTGAATAGCTACATGCTAATAGTGATTAGCTTAAGGTTTAAACATGACACAAACTAGTAAAAATGTGTTAGAATAATGCTAGTGGCATGTTAATTGTGTTAGCATGATGCTAGTAGCATGCTAATCATGTTAGCATCATGTTAGCAAACATGCTAATCATGTTAGCATCTTGTTAAATACATGCTAACAACATGGTAATCATGCTAGCATCATGCTAGCATTATGCTAATGATGTTAGCATGTTGCTAGCATTATGCTAACATGATTAGCATCTTGTTAAAATCATGCTAACAACATGGTAATCATGCTTTAGCATCATGCAGCATTATGCTAATCATGTTAGCATGTTTGCTAAGCATTATGCTAACATGATTAGCATCTTGTTTAAAACATGCTAGAAGCATGCTAAGTGTCTTAGCATCATGCTAGCAAGATCTTAATCATGTTAGCATGTTGCTAACATAATGCTAACATGATTAGCATTTGGTTAAAATAATGCTTAGCAACATGGTAATCATGCTTAGCATTATCTTAATCATGTTAGCATGTTCTTGCTAGCATTATCTTAACATGACTAGCATTTTGTTTAAAACATGCTTAGCAGCATGCTTAGGGTGTTAGCATCATGCTAGCAACATGCTAATCATGTTAGCATCTTGTTAAAAACATGCTAGCAACATGGTAATCATGCTAGCATCATGTTAGCATTATGCTAATCATGTTAGCATGTTGCTAGCATTATGCTAACATGATTAGCATCTTGTTAAAATCATGGTAGCAACATGGTAATCATGCTAGCATCATGCTAGCATTATGCTAATCATGTTAGCATGTTTTGCTAGCATTATGCTAACATGATTAGAATCTTGCTAAAAACATGCTGGCATCATGCTATGGGTGTTAGCATCATGCTAGCAACATGCTAATCTGTTAGCATCTTGCTAAAAACATCCTAGCAGGACGGTAATTATGTTACATTCTAGTATTGTAATTACTATTCACCTGAACAAAATTTTGGCACGTAACTCGTCCCGCACCGTTTGTCGTAGACCCACAAATGAGGTGTCAAATCGACCGGCTTATTGAGGAGAGGTGTGCTATGACTTTTCTAAGCGATCGGGTGTACGATGTTCGCACAGCGTACGAAAAAACGGCTGAAAAAACTCCCATAGACTTAACATGGGGGCCAAATCTGTGAGATCATATCTTTGGTTTAGAAGGTCATAGAGACTTGGGGCTGGGCTCTTTTGACTCGGCCTATCAAGCCGCCAATAGGTAGTTCATAGCCACGCCCTAGCAACCAATTACAGCACCCTAGCAACCGGGGCCGAATTTTGCCACTGCAAGCACCATTCACATTTTCTTCAGGAAATGTACATTCTAGTTAATGGTGCTTGCCAAAGGCAAAGCTCCATTCTTATTCTCCTGCATACTTATTATTCTTCTTCTTCTTCTTCTTCTTCTTCCACTTTTTTTTCTGCGCGCTACTCCTCCCGCAGTTTTTGTCCTAGACCCATGAATGAGGTGTCAAATCGACCGGCTCATTGAGGAGAGGTGTGCTATGACTTTTATAAGCGATCGGGTGTACGATGTTCGTCTGGCGGGCGAAAAAGTAGCGAAAAAAATCCCATAGACTTTGCATTGGGACAAACTTTGACGAGTAATAGCTCCTAACGAGAATTTCATAGAAACATGTGGGTTACCACGTTTGAAGAGCCTGATAGGCTCTCTCAGACCATACCTCAAAATGGGGTGTAAGTTGTACCCCTGGGGCGCAAGAGCTGCCCAAAGTTGCCCCATAGACATACTATGGTGAAGCCGTGCCCATGAACCCGGAAGTACTGTGTTTTTCCTACTATGGGAAATTACATAGGGATTTTTTATTGAACATAACTCTGGATCACAATGTCATAGAGACAAGGGGGTGGGCTCATTTTACTCAGGCAACCAATCAGTCTCTCAGGATCATTGTGAAGCTATCGAGCCACGCCCTAGCAACCATATAGAGCACCATAGCAACAAGTTCCATAGACTTCCATTGAAAAAGATCAAAGGAATATCTTTGGATAGGAGTGTCATAGAAACATGAGGGTGGGCTCATTTGACTCGGGGCAGCAAACGGCCAATCACGAATCACCTTCAAGATATCATAGCCACGCCCTAGCAACTATTTAGAGCACCCTAGCAACTCAAAGCATAGAGGGGATATCTTCAAATCTGAACATCATAGAGGAATGGGGGTTGGTTTATATCATTCATACTGGCAAGCAGCCTTTGGTTTATCATTACTGGCAGCTGCCAAGCCACTCCCTAGGAACCAAACAGAGTACCCTAGCAACCGTTTTGCAAGATCTATATCTCTGCATCAGAACATCGTAGAGACATGGGTGTTGGTTTATATTGTCAAGCAGCCTTTGGAGTATCATCATTGGTAGCTACCAAGCCACTCCCTAGCAACCAAACAGAGTACCCTAGCAACCGTTTTGAAACACCTATATTTCTGCATCAGAACATTATAGAGACATGGCGGTTGGCTCTTTTGACTCATGCTAGCAAACTGGACTTCCACCATGCTACACATGCTAGCAGTGAATAGCTACATGCTAATAGTGATTAGCTTAAGGTTTAAACATGACACAAACTAGTAAAAATGTGTTAGAATAATGCTAGTGGCATGTTAATTGTGTTAGCATGATGCTTGTAGCATGCTAATCATGTTAGCATCATGTTAGCAAACATGCTAATCATGTTAGCATCTTGTTAAATACATGCTAACAACATGGTAATCATGCAAGCAACAAGATAGCATTATGCTAATGATGTTAGCATGTTCTTAACATTATGCTAACATGATTAGCATCTTGTTAAAATCATCTTAACAACATGGTAATCATGCTTTAGCATCATGCTAGCATTATGCTAATCATGTTAGCATGTTTCTTAGCATTATGCTAACATGATTAGCATCTTGTTTAAAACATGCTAGCAGCATGCTAAGGGTGTTAGCATCATGCTTACAGCATGCTAATCATGTTAGCATGTTGCTAACATAATGCTAACATGATTAGCATTTGGTTAAAATAATGCTTAGCAACATGGTAATCATGCTAGCATCATCTTTAGCATTATGCTAATCATGTTAGCATGTTGCTTGCATTATGCTAACATGACTAGCATTTTGTTTAAAACATGCTTTAGCAGCATGCTTAGGGTGTTAGCATCATGCTTTAGCAACATGCTAATCATGTTAGCATCTTGTTAAAAACATCTTAGCAACATGGTAATCATCTTTAGCATCATGTTAAGATTATGCTAATCATGTTAGCATGTTCTTAGCATTATGCTAACATGATTAGCATCTTGTTAAAATCATGGTAGCAACATGGTAATCATGCTAGCATCATGCTAGCATTATGCTAATCATGTTAGCATGTTTTGCTAGCATTATGCTAACATGATTAGAATCTTGCTAAAAACATGCTGGCATCATGCTATGGGTGTTAGCATCATGCTAGCAACATGCTAATCTGTTAGCATCTTGCTAAAAACATCCTAGCAGGACGGTAATTATGTTACATTCTAGTATTGTAATTACTATTCACCTGAACAAAATTTTGGCACGTAACTCGTCCCGCACCGTTTGTCGTAGACCCACAAATGAGGTGTCAAATCGACCGGCTTATTGAGGAGAGGTGTGCTATGACTTTTCTAAGCGATCGGGTGTACGATGTTCGCACAGCGTACGAAAAAACGGCTGAAAAAACTCCCATAGACTTAACATGGGGGCCAAATCTGTGAGATCATATCTTTGGTTTAGAAGGTCATAGAGACTTGGGGCTGGGCTCTTTTGACTCGGCCTATCAAGCCGCCAATAGGTAGTTCATAGCCACGCCCTAGCAACCAATTACAGCACCCTAGCAACCGGGGCCGAATTTTGCCACTGCAAGCACCATTCACATTTTCTTCAGGAAATGTACATTCTAGTATTGTAATTACTATTCACCTGAACAAAACTTTTGCGCGTAACTCATCCTGCACCGTTTGACGTAGACCCACAAATGAGGTGTCAAATCGACCGGCTTATTGAGGAGAGGTGTGCTATGACTTTTCTAAGTGATCGGGTGTACGCTGTTCGCACAGCATACGAAAAAATTGGCTGAAAAAACTCCCACAGACTTAACATTGAGTCAAAATCTGTGAGATCATATCTTTGGATTGGAAGGTCATGGAGACTTGGGGCTGGGCTCTTTTGATTCGGCCAGCCAATAAGTAGTGACACAGCAACTTCATAGCCACGCCCTAGCAACCAATTACAGCACCCTAGCAACCGGTGCCGAATTTTGCCACTGCAAGCACCATTCACATTTTCTTCAGGAAATGTACATTCTAGTATTGTAATTACTATTCACCTGAACAAAACTTTGGCGCGTAACTCGTCCCGCACCGTTTGTTGTAGACCCACATATGAGGTGTCAAATCGACCGGCTTATTGAGGAGAGGTGTGCTATGACTTTTCTAAGCGATCGGGTGTACGATGTTCGCACAGCGTACGAAAAAACGGCTGAAAAAACTCCCATAGACTTAACATTGGGTCAAAATCTGTGAGATCATATCTTTGGATCAGAAGGTCATAGAGACTTGGGGCTGGGCTCTTTTGATTCGGCCAGCCAATAAGTAGTGACACAGCAACTTCATAGCCACGCCCTAGCAACCAATTACAGCACCCTAGCAACCGGGGCCGAATTTTGCCACTGCAAGCACCATTCACATTTTCTTCAGGAAATGTACATTCTAGTTAATGGTGCTTGCCAAAGGCAAAGCTCCATTCTTATTCTCCTGCATACTTATTATTATTATTCTGCTTCTTCTTCTTCTTCTTCTGGACAAAATTTCTGCGCGCTACTCCTCCCGCAGCTTTTGTCGTAGACCCATGAATGAGGTGTCAAATCGACCGGCTTATTGAGGAGAGGTGTGCTATGACTTTTATAAGCGATCGGGTGTACGATGTTCGTCCAGTGGGCGAAAAATCGGGCGAAAAATCCCATAGACTTAACATTGTGATGATATTTGACGAGTCATAGCTCCTAATGAGGATTTCATAGAAACATGTGGGTTACTACGTTTGAAGGGGCTGACAGGCTCTGTCAGACCATATCTCAAAATGGGGTGTAAGTTGTACCCCTGGGGCGCAAGAGCTGCCCAAAGTTGCCCCATAGACATACTATGGTGAAGCCGTGCCCATGAACCAGGAAGTACTGTGTTTTTCCTACTATGGGAAATTACATAGGGATTTTGTATTGAACATAACTCTGGATTACAATGTCATAGAGACAAGGGGGTGGGCTCATTTTACTCAAACAACCAATCAGTCTCTCAGGATCATTGTGAAACTATCAAGCCACGCCCTAGCAAGCATATAGAGCACCTTAGTAACAAGCTCCATAGACTTCCATTGAAAAAGATCAAATGAATATCTTTGGATAGGAGTGTCATACAAACATGAGGGTGGGCTCATTTGACTCGAGGCAGCAAACCGCCAATCACAAATCACCTTAAAGACATCATAGCCACGCCTTAGCAACCATTTAGAGCACCCTAGCAACCCAAAGCATAGGCAGATATCTTCAAATCTGAATATCATAAAGGCATGGGGGTTGGTTTATATCATTCATACTGGCAAGCAGCCTTTGGTTTATCATTACTGGCAGCTGCCAAGCCACTCCCTAGCAACCAAACAGAGTACCCTAGCAACCGTTTTGCAAGATCTATATCTCTGCATCAGAACATCGTAAAGACATGGGTGTTGGTTTATATTGTCAAGCAGCCTTTGGAGTATCATCATTGGTAGCTGCCAAGCCACTCCCTAGCAACCAAACAGAGTACCCTAGCAACGATTTAGCAAGATCTATATCTCTGCATCAGAGCATCATAGAGACATGGCGGTTGGCTCTTTTGACTCATGCTAGCAAACTGGACTTCCAACATGCTACACATGCAAGCAGTGAATAGCTACATGCTAATAGTGATTAGCTTAGTGTTTAAACATGACACAAACTAGTAAAAATGTGTTAGCATCATGCTGGTAGCATGCTAATTGTGTTAGCATCATGGTAGTAGCATGCTAATCATGTTAGCATCATCTTTAGCAAACATGCTAATCATGTTAGCATCTTGTTAAAAACATGCTAGCAACATGGTAATCATGCTAGCATCATGCTAATCATGTTAGCATGTTGCTTGTATAATGCTAACATGATTAGCATCTTGTTAAAATCATGCTTAGCAACATGGTAATCATGTTAGCATCATGCTAGCATTATCTTAATCATGTTAGCATGTTGCTTAGCGTTATCTTAACATGATTAGCATCTTGTTAAAATCATGCTTTAGCAACATGGTAATCATGCTAGCATAATGCTAGCATTATGCTAATCATGTTAGCATGTTCCTAGCATTATGCTAACATGATTAGCACCTTGTTTAAAACATGTTAGCAGCATGCTAAGGGTGTTAGCATCATGCTAACAACATGCTAATCATGTTAGCATGTTGCTAGCATTATGCTAACATGATTAGCATCTTGTTAAAAACATCCTAGCAGGATGCTACGGGTGTTAGCATCATGCTAGTAACATGCTAATCATGTAAGCATGTTGCTCGCATTATGCTAACATGATTAGCATCTTGCTGAAAACATCCTAGCAGTATGCTAATGGTGTTAGCATCATGCTAGCATCATGCTAATCAAGAGTGCCGAATTTTGCCACTGCAAGCACCATTCACATTTTCTTCAGGAAATGTACATTCTAGTATTGTAATTACTATTCACCTGAACAAAACTTTGGCGCGTAACTCGTCTCGCACCGTTTGTCCTAGACCCACAAATGAGGTGTCAAATCGACCGGCTTATTGAGGAGAGGTGTGCTATGACTTTTCTAAGCGATCGGGTGTACGATGTTTGCACAGCGGACGAAAAATCGTCTGAAAAATGTCCCATAGACTTAACATGGGGACCAAATCTGTGAGATCAGATCTTTGGATCAGAAGGTCATAGAGACTTGGGGCTGGGCTCTTTTGACTTGGCCTATCAAGCAACCAATAACTAGTGACTTTATAGCCATGCCCTAGTAACCGATTACAGCACCCTAGCAACCGGGTTCTGAATTTTGCCACTGCAAGCACCATTCACATTTTCTTCAGGAAATGTACATTCTAGTATTGTAATTACTATTCACCTGAACAAAACTTTGGCGCGTAACTCGTCCTGCACCGTTTGTCATAGACCCACAAATGAGGTGTCAAATCGACCGGCTTATCGAGGAGAGGTGTGTTATGACTTTTCTAAGCGATCGGGTGTACGATGTTCGCACAGCGTACGAAAAAATCGGCTGAAAAAACTCCCATAGACTTAACATTGGGTCAAAATCTGTGATATCATATCTTTGGATCAGAAGGTCATAGAGACTTGGGGCTGGGCTCTTTTGATTCGGCCAGCCAATAAGTAGTGACGCAGCAACTTCATAGCCACGCCCTAGCAACCAATTACAGCACCCTAGCAACCGGGGCCGAATTTTGCCACTGCAAGCACCATTCACATTTTCTTCAGGAAATGTACATTCTAGTATTGTAATTACTATTCACCTGAACAAAACTTTGGCGCGTAACTTGTCCCGCACCGTTTGTCGTAGACCCACGAATGAGGTGTCAAATCGACCGGCTTATTGAGGAGAGGTGTGCTATGACTTTTCTAAGCGATCGGGTGTACGATGTTCGCACAGCGTACGAAAAATCGGCTGAAAAAACTCCCATAGACTTAACATGGGGGCCAAATCTGTGAGATCATATCTTTGGTTTAGAAGGTCATAGAGACTTGGGGCTGGGCTCTTTTGATTCGGCCAGCCAATAAGTAGTGACACAGCAACTTCATAGCCACGCCCTAGCAACCAATTACAGCACCCTAGCAACCGGTGCTGAATTTTGCCACTGCAAGCACCATTCACATTTTCTTCAGGAAATGTACATTCTAGTTAATGGTGCTTGCCAAAGGCAAAGCTCCATTCTTATTCTCCTGCATACTTATTATTATTATTATTATTATTATTATTATTCCACACAAAATTTTGGCGCGCTACTCCTCCCGCAGCTTTTGTCCTAGACCCATGAATGAGGTGTCAAATCGACCGGCTTATTGAGGAGAGGTGTGCTATGACTTTTATAAGCGATCGGGTGTACGATGTTCGTCCGACGGGCGAAAAATCGGGCGAAAAATCCCATAGACTTAACATTGGGACGAACTTTGACAAGTCATAACTCTGGATCACAATGTCATAGAGACAAGGGGGTGGGCTCATTTTACTCAGGCTACCAATCAGTCTATCAAGATAATTTTAAAGCTATCAAGCCACGCCCTAGCAACCATAGAGAGTACCTTAGTAACAAGCTCCATAGACTTCCATTGAAAAAGATCAAAGGAATATCTTTGGATAGGAGTGTCATACAAACATGAGGGTGGGCTCGTTTGACTCGAGGCAGCAAACCGCCAATCACAAATAACCTTAAAGCCATCATAGCCACGCCTTAGCAACCATTTTAGAGCACCCTAGCAACCCAAAGCATAGGCAGATATCTTCAAATCTGAATATCATAGAGGCATGGGGGTTGGTTTATATCATTCATACTGGCAAGCAGCCTTTGGTTTATCATTACTGGCAGCTGCCAAGCCACTCCCTAGCAACCAAACAGAGTACCCTAGCAACTGTTTTGCAAGATCTATATCTCTGCATCAGAACATCGTAAAGACATGGGTGTTGGTTTATATTGTCAAGCAGCCTTTGGAGTATCATCATTGGTAGCTGCCAAGCCACTCCCTAGCAACCAAACAGAGTACCCTAGCAACCGTTTAGCAATATCTATATCTCTGCATCAGAGCATCATAGAGACATGGCGGATGGCTCTTTTGACTAATGCTAGCAAACTGGACTTCCAACATGCTACACATGCTAGCAGTGAATAGCTACATGCTAATAGTGATTAGCTTAGGGTTTAAACATGACACAAACTAGTAAAAATGTGTTAGCATCATGCTGGTAACATGCTAATTGTGTTAGCATCATGTTAGTAGCATGCTAATCATGTTAGCATCATGTTAGCAAACATGCTAATCATGTTATCATCTTGTTAAAACCATGCTAATCATGTTAGCATGTTGCTAGCATTATGATAACATGATTAGCATATTGTTTAAAACATGTTAGCATGCTAAAGGTGTTAGCATCATGGTAGCAACATGCTAATCATGTTAGCATCTTGCTAAAAACATCCTAGCAGGACGGTAATTATGTTAGCATAGTTTTGCCACTGCAAGCACCATTCACATTTTCTTCAGGAAATGTACATTCTAGTATTGTAATTACTATTCACCTAGACAAAACTTTGGCGCGTAACTCGTCCCGCACCGTTTGTCGTAGACCCATGAATGAGGTGTCAAATCGACCGGCTTATTGAGGAGAGGTGTGCTATGACTTTTCTAAGCGATCGGGTGTACGATGTTTGCACAGCGGACGAAAAATCGTCTGAAAAATGTCCCATAGACTTAACATGGGGACCAAATCTGTGAGATCATATCTTTGGATCAGAAGGTCATAGAGACTTGGGGCTGTGCTCTTTTGACTCGGCCTATCAAGCCGCCAATAAGTAGTGACTTCATGGCCACGCCCTAGCAACCAATTACAGCACCCTAGCAACCGAGTGGCGAATTTTGCCACTGCAAGCACCATTCACATTTTCTTCAGGAAATGTACATTCTAGTATTGTAATTACTATTCACCTGAACAAAACTTTGGCGCGTAACTCGTCCCGCACCGTTTGTCGTAGACCCACGAATGAGGTGTCAAATCGACCGGCTTATTGAGGATAGGTGTGCTATGACTTTTCTAAGCGATCGGGTGTACGATGTTCGCACAGCGTACGAAAAAACGGCTGAAAAAACTCCCATAGACAACATGGGGGCCAAATCTGTGAGATCATATCTTTGGTTTAGAAGGTCGTAGAGACTTGGGGCTGGGCTCTTTTGATTCGGCCAGCCAATAAGTAGTGACACAGCATCTTCATAGCCACGCCCTAGCAACCAATTACAGCACCCTAGCAACCGAGTCAGGTGTTTTGCCACTGCAAGCACCATTCACATTTTCTTCAGGAAATGTACATTCTAGTATTGTAATTACTATTCACCTGAACAAAACTTTGGCGCGTAACTCGTCCCGCACCGTTTGTCGTAGACCCACGAATGAGGTGTCAAATCGACCGGCTTATTGAGGATAGGTGTGCTATGACTTTTCTAAACGATCGGGTGTACGATGTTCGCACAGCGTACGAAAAAACGGCTGAAAAAACTCCCATAGACAACATAGGGGCCAAATCTGTGAGATCATATCTTTGGTTTAGAAGGTCGTAGAGACTTGGGGCTGGGCTCTTTTGATTCGGCCAGCCAATAAGTAGTGACACAGCAACTTCATAGCCACGCCCTAGCAACCAATTACAGCACCCTAGCAACCGAGTCAGGTGTTTTGCCACTGCAAGCACCATTCACATTTTCTTCAGGAAATGTACATTCTAGTTAATGGTGCTTGCCAAAGGCAAAGCTCCATTCTTATTCTCCTGCATACTTATTATTCTTCTTCTTCTTCTTCTTCTTCTTCCACTTTTTTTTCTGCGCGCTACTCCTCCCGCAGTTTTTGTCCTAGACCCATGAATGAGGTGTCAAATCGACCGGCTCATTGAGGAGAGGTGTGCTATGACTTTTATAAGCGATCGGGTGTACGATGTTCGTCTGGCGGGCGAAAAAGTAGCGAAAAAAATCCCATAGACTTTGCATTGGGACAAACTTTGACGAGTAATAGCTCCTAACGAGAATTTCATAGAAACATGTGGGTTACCACGTTTGAAGAGCCTGATAGGCTCTCTCAGACCATACCTCAAAATGGGGTGTAAGTTGTACCCCTGGGGCGCAAGAGCTGCCCAAAGTTGCCCCATAGACATACTATGGTGAAGCCGTGCCCATGAACCAGGAAGTACTGTGTTTTTCCTACTATGGGAAATTACATAGGGATTTTTTATTGAACATAACTCTGGATCACAATGTCATAGAGACAAGGGGGTGGGCTCATTTTACTCAGGCAACCAATCAGTCTCTCAGGATCATTGTGAAGCTATCGAGCCACGCCCTAGCAACCATATAGAGCACCATAGCAACAAGTTCCATAGACTTCCATTGAAAAAGATCAAAGGAATATCTTTGGATAGGAGTGTCATAGAAACATGAGGGTGGGCTCATTTGACTCGGGGCAGCAAACGGCCAATCACGAATCACCTTCAAGATATCATAGCCACGCCCTAGCAACTATTTAGAGCACCCTAGCAACTCAAAGCATAGAGGGGATATCTTCAAATCTGAACATCATAGAGGAATGGGGGTTGGTTTATATCATTCATACTGGCAAGCAGCCTTTGGTTTATCATTACTGGCAGCTGCCAAGCCACTCCCTAGGAACCAAACAGAGTACCCTAGCAACCGTTTTGCAAGATCTATATCTCTGCATCAGAACATCGTAGAGACATGGGTGTTGGTTTATATTGTCAAGCAGCCTTTGGAGTATCATCATTGGTAGCTACCAAGCCACTCCCTAGCAACCAAACAGAGTACCCTAGCAACCGTTTTGAAACACCTATATTTCTGCATCAGAACATTATAGAGACATGGCGGTTGGCTCTTTTGACTCATGCTAGCAAACTGGACTTCCACCATGCTACACATGCTAGCAGTGAATAGCTACATGCTAATAGTGATTAGCTTAAGGTTTAAACATGACACAAACTAGTAAAAATGTGTTAGAATAATGCTAGTGGCATGTTAATTGTGTTAGCATGATCTTAGTAGCATGCTAATCATGTTAGCATCATGTTAGCAAACATGCTAATCATGTTAGCATCTTGTTAAATACAAGCTAAAAACATTGTAATCATGCCAGCATCAAGCGATCATTATGCTTATGAAGGTAGCATGTTGCTAACATTATGCTAACATGCTTAGCATCTTGTTACACTCATGCTAACAACATGGTAATCATGCTAAGCATCATGCTAGCATTATGCTAATCATGTTAGCATGTTTGCTAGCATTATGCTAACATGATTAGCATCTTGTTTAAAACATCTTAGCAGCATCTTTAAGGGTGTTAGCATCATGCTTAGCAGCATCTTAATCATGTTAGCATGTTGCTAACATAATCTTAACATGATTAGCATTTGGTTAAAATAATGCTAAGCAACATGGTAATCATGCTTTAGCATCATGCTAGCATTATGCTAATCATGTTAGCATGTTCTTGCTAGCATTATGCTAACATGACTAGCATTTTGTTTAAAACATGCTTTAGCAGCATGCTTAGGGTGTTAGCATCATCTTTAGCAACATGCTAATCATGTTAGCATCTTGTTAAAAACATGCTAGCAACATGGTAATCATCTTTAGCATCATGTTAGCATTATGCTAATCATGTTAGCATGTTCTTAGCATTATGCTAACATGATTAGCATCTTGTTAAAATCATGGTAGCAACATGGTAATCATGCTAGCATCATGCTAGCATTATCTTAATCATGTTAGCATGTTTTGCTAGCATTATGCTAACATGATTAGAATCTTGCTAAAAACATGCTGGCATCATGCTATGGGTGTTAGCTTAATGAAAGAAACATGCTAATCTGTTAGCATCTTGCTAAAAACATCCTAGCAGGACGGTAATTATGTTACATTCTAGTATTGTAATTACTATTCACCTGAACAAAATTTTGGCACGTAACTCGTCCCGCACCGTTTGTCGTAGACCCACAAATGAGGTGTCAAATCGACCGGCTTATTGAGGAGAGGTGTGCTATGACTTTTCTAAGCGATCGGGTGTACGATGTTCGCACAGCGTACGAAAAAACGGCTGAAAAAACTCCCATAGACTTAACATGGGGGCCAAATCTGTGAGATCATATCTTTGGTTTAGAAGGTCATAGAGACTTGGGGCTGGGCTCTTTTGACTCGGCCTATCAAGCCGCCAATAGGTAGTTCATAGCCACGCCCTAGCAACCAATTACAGCACCCTAGCAACCGGGGCCGAATTTTGCCACTGCAAGCACCATTCACATTTTCTTCAGGAAATGTACATTCTAGTTAATGGTGCTTGCCAAAGGCAAAGCTCCATTCTTATTCTTCTGCATACTTATTATTCTTCTTCTTCTTCTTCTGGACACAATTTCTGCGCGCTACTCCTCCCGCAGTTTTTGTCATAGACCCATGAATGAGGTGTCAAATCGACCGGCTCATTGAGGACAGGTGTGCTATGACTTTTATAAGCGATCGGGTGTACGATGTTCGTCCGGCGGGCGAAAAAGTAGCGAAAAAATCCCATAGACTTTGCATTGGGACAAACTTTGATGAGTAATAGCTCCTAACGAGAATTTCATAGAAACATGTGGGTTACCACGTTTGAAGAGCCTGATAGGCTCTCTCAGACCATACCTCAAAATGGGGTGTAAGTTGTACCCCTGGGGCGCAAGAGCTGCCCAAAGTTGCCCCATAGACATACTATGGTGAAGCCGTGCCCATGAACCAGGAAGTACTGTGTTTTTCCTACTATGGGAAATTACATAGGGATTTTGTATTGAACATAACTCTGGATCACAATGTCATAGAGACAAGGGGGTGGGCCCATTTTACTCAGGCAACCAATCAGTCTCTCAGGATCATTGTGAAGCTATCAAGCCACGCCCTAGCAACCATATAGAGCACCATAGCAACAAGTTCCATTGACTTCCATTGAAAAAGGTCAAATGAATATCTTTGGATAGAAGTGTCGTACAAACAAGAGGGTGGGCTCATTTGACTGGAGGCAGCAAACCGCCAATCACAAATCACCTTAAAGACATCATAGCCACGCCTTAGCAACCATTTAAAGCACCCTAGCAACCCAAAGCATAGGCAGATATCTTCAAATCTGAATATCATAGAGGCATGGGGGTTGGTTTATATCATTTATACTGGCAAGCAGCCTTTGGTTTATCATTACTAGCAGCTGCCAAGCCACTCCCTAGCAACCAAACAGAGTACCCTAGCAACCGTTTTGCAAGATCTATATCTCTGCATCAGAACATCATAAAGACATGGGGGTTGGTTTATATTGTCAAGCAGCCTTTGGAGTATCATCATTGGTAGCTGCCAAGCCACTCCTTAGCAACCAAACAGAGTACCCTAGCAACCGTTTAGCAAGATCTATATCTCTGCATCAGAGCATCATAGAGACATGGCGGTTGGCTCTTTTGACTCATGCTAGCAAACTGAACTTCCAACATGCTACACATGCTAGCAGTGAATAGCTACATGCTAATAGTGATTAGCTTAGGGTTTAAACATGACACAAACTAGTAAAAATGTGTTACATCATGCTGGTAACATGCTAATTGTGTTAGCATCATGCTAGCAAACATGCTAATTATGTTAGCATCATGCTACCAACATGCTAATTATGTTAGCATCTTGTTAAAAACATGCTTAGCAACATGGTAATCATGCTAGCATCATGCTAGCATTATGCTAATCATGTTAGCATGTTGCTAGCATTATGCTAACATGATTAGCATCTTTCTAAAAACATGCTAGCAGCATGCTAAGGGTGTTAGCATTATGCTAGCAACAAATGCTAATCATGTTAGCATGTTGCTAGCATAATGCTAACATGATTAGCATCTTTCTAAAAACATGCTAGCAGCATGCTAAGGGTGTTAGCATAATGCTAGCAACATGCTAATCATGTTAGCATCTTGATAAAAACATCCTAGCAGGACGGTAATTATGTTAGCATCATGCTAATCAAGAGTGCCGAGTTTTGCCACTGCAAGCACCATTCACATTTTCTTCAGGAAATGTACATTCTAGTATTGTAATTACTATTCACCTGAACAAAACTTTGGCGCGTAACTTGTCCCGCACCGTTTGTCGTAGACCCATGAATGAGGTGTCAAATCGACCGGCTTATTGAGGAGAGGTGTGCTATGACTTTTCTAAGCGATCGGGTGTACGATGTTTGCACAGCGGACGAAAAATCGTCTGAAAAATGTCCCATAGACTTAACATGGGGACCAAATCTGTGAGATCATATCTTTGGATCAGAAGGTCATAGAGACTTGGGGCTAGACTCTTTTGACTTGGCCTATCAAGCAGCCAATAATTAGTGACTTCATAGCCACGCCCTAGCAACCAATTTCAGCACCCTAGCAACCGGTGCCGAATTTTGCCACTGCAAGCACCATTCACATTTTCTTCAGGAAATGTACATTCTAGTATTGTAATTACTATTCACCTGAACAAAATTTTGGCACGTAACTCGTCCCGCACCGTTTGTCGTAGACCCACAAATGAGGTGTCAAATCGACCGGCTTATTGAGGAGAGGTGTGCTATGACTTTTCTAAGCGATCGGGTGTACGATGTTCGCACAGCGTACGAAAAAACGGCTGAAAAAACTCCCATAGACTTAACATGGGGGCCAAATCTGTGAGATCATATCTTTGGTTTAGAAGGTCATAGAGACTTGGGGCTGGGCTCTTTTGACTCGGCCTATCAAGCCGCCAATAGGTAGTTCATAGCCACGCCCTAGCAACCAATTACAGCACCCTAGCAACCGGGGCCGAATTTTGCCACTGCAAGCACCATTCACATTTTCTTCAGGAAATGTACATTCTAGTATTGTAATTACTATTCACCTGAACAAAACTTTTGCGCGTAACTCATCCTGCACCGTTTGACGTAGACCCACAAATGAGGTGTCAAATCGACCGGCTTATTGAGGAGAGGTGTGCTATGACTTTTCTAAGTGATCGGGTGTACGCTGTTCGCACAGCATACGAAAAAATTGGCTGAAAAAACTCCCACAGACTTAACATTGAGTCAAAATCTGTGAGATCATATCTTTGGATTGGAAGGTCATGGAGACTTGGGGCTGGGCTCTTTTGATTCGGCCAGCCAATAAGTAGTGACACAGCAACTTCATAGCCACGCCCTAGCAACCAATTACAGCACCCTAGCAACCGGTGCCGAATTTTGCCACTGCAAGCACCATTCACATTTTCTTCAGGAAATGTACATTCTAGTTAATGGTGCTTGCCATAGGCAAAGCTCCATTCTTATTATTGCTCATACTTATTATTATAATTATTTTTCTTCTGGACAAAAGTTTGGCGCGCTACTCCTCCCACAGTTTTTGTCCTAGACCAATGAATCAGGTGTCAAATCGACCGGCTTATTGAGGAGACCTGTGCTATGACTTTTATAAGCGATCGGGTGTACGATGTTCGTCCAGCGGGCGAAAAAGTAGCGAAAAAAATCCCATAGACTTTGCATTGCGACAAATTTTGACGAGTTATTGCTCCGAGTGAGAATTTCGTAGAAACATGTGGGTTACCACGTTTGAAGAGGCTAGCAAGCTCTGTCAGGCCATACCTCAAAACTGGGTGTAAGTTGTACCCCTGGGGCGCAAGAGCTGCCCAAAGTTGCCCCATAGACATACTATGGTGAAGCCGTGCCCATGAACCAGGAAGTACTGTGTTTTTCCTACTATGGGAAATTACATAGGGATTTTGTATTGAACATAACTCTGGATCACAATGTCTTAGAGACAAGGGGGTGGGCTCATTTTACTCAGGCAACCAATCAGTCTCTCAGGATCATTGTGAAGCTATCAAGCCACGCCCTAGCAACCATATAGAGCACCATAGCAACAAGTTCCATAGACTTCCATTGAAAAAGATCAAATGAATATCTTTGGATAGGAGTGTCATAAAAACATGAGGGTGGGCTCATTTGACTCGGGGCAGCAAACGGCCAATCACGAATCACCTTCAACACTTCATAGCCACGCCCTAGCAACCATTTAGAGCACCCTAGCAACCCAAAGCATAGAGGGGATATCTTCAAATCTGAATATCATACAGGCATGGGGGTTGGTTTATATCATTCATACTGGCAAGCAGCCTTTGATGTATCATCATTGGCAGCTGCCAAGCCACTCCCTAGCAACCAAACAGAGTACCCTAGCAACCGTTTTTCAAGATGTATATCTCTGCATCAGAACATCGTACAGACATGGGGGTTGGTTTATATTGTCAAGCAGCCTTTGGAGTATCATCATTGGCAGCTGCCAAGCCACTCCCTAGCAACCAAACAGAGTACCCTAGCAACTGTTTAGCAAGACCTATATCTCTGCATCAGAGCATCATAGAGACATGGCGGTTGGCTCTTTTGACTCATGCTAGCAATCTGGACTTCCAACATGATACACATGCTAGCAGTGAATAGCTACATGCTAATAGTGATTAGCTTAGGGTTTAAACATGACACAAACTAGTGAAAATGTGTTAGCATGATGATAGTAGCATGCTAATCATGTTAGCATGATGATAGTAGCATGCTAATCATGTTAGCATGTTGTTAACATTATGCTAACATGGTTAGCATCTTGCTAAAAACATGTTAACAGTATGCTACGGGTGTTAACATCATGGTGGCAACATGCTAATCATGTTAGCATGTTGCTAGCATTATGCTAACATGATTAGCATCTTGGTAAACACATCCTAGCAATATGCTAAGGGTGTTAGCATCATGCTACCATCATGCTAATCAAGAGTGCCGAGTTTTGCCACTGCAAGCACCATTCACATTTTCTTCAGGAAATGTACATTCTAGTATTGTAATTACTATTCACCTGAACAAAACTTTGGCGCGTAACTCGTCCCGCACCGTTTGTTGTAGACCCACATATGAGGTGTCAAATCGACCGGCTTATTGAGGAGAGGTGTGCTATGACTTTTCTAAGCGATCGGGTGTACGATGTTCGCACAGCGTACGAAAAAACGGCTGAAAAAACTCCCATAGACTTAACATTGGGTCAAAATCTGTGAGATCATATCTTTGGATCAGAAGGTCATAGAGACTTGGGGCTGGGCTCTTTTGATTCGGCCAGCCAATAAGTAGTGACACAGCAACTTCATAGCCACGCCCTAGCAACCAATTACAGCACCCTAGCAACCGGGGCCGAATTTTGCCACTGCAAGCACCATTCACATTTTCTTCAGGAAATGTACATTCTAGTATTGTAATTACTATTCACCTGAACAAAACTTTGGCGCGTAACTCGTCCCGCACCGTTTGTCGTAGACCCACAAATGAGGTGTCAAATCGACCGGCTTATTGAGGAGAGATGTGCTATGACTTTTCTAAGCGATCGGGTGTACGATGTTCGCACAGCGTACGAAAAAATGGCTACAAAAACTCCCATAGACTTAACATGGGGGCCAAATCTGTGAGATCATATCTTTGGATCAGAAGGTCATAGAGACTTGGGGCTGGGCTCTTTTGATTCGGCCAGCCAATATGTAGTGACACAGCAACTTCATAGCCACGCCCTAGCAACCAATTACTGCACCCTAGCAACCGAGTGGCGATTTTGCCACTGCAAGCACCATTCACATTTTCTTCAGGAAATGTACATTCTAGTTAATGGTGCTTGCCAAAGGCAAAGCTCCATTCTTATTCTCCTGCATACTTATTATTCTTCTTCTTCTTCTTCTTCTTCCACTTTTTTTTCTGCGCGCTACTCCTCCCGCAGTTTTTGTCCTAGACCCATGAATGAGGTGTCAAATCGACCGGCTCATTGAGGAGAGGTGTGCTATGACTTTTATAAGCGATCGGGTGTACGATGTTCGTCTGGCGGGCGAAAAAGTAGCGAAAAAAATCCCATAGACTTTGCATTGGGACAAACTTTGACGAGTAATAGCTCCTAACGAGAATTTCATAGAAACATGTGGGTTACCACGTTTGAAGAGCCTGATAGGCTCTCTCAGACCATACCTCAAAATGGGGTGTAAGTTGTACCCCTGGGGCGCAAGAGCTGCCCAAAGTTGCCCCATAGACATACTATGGTGAAGCCGTGCCCATGAACCAGGAAGTACTGTGTTTTTCCTACTATGGGAAATTACATAGGGATTTTTTATTGAACATAACTCTGGATCACAATGTCATAGAGACAAGGGGGTGGGCTCATTTTACTCAGGCAACCAATCAGTCTCTCAGGATCATTGTGAAGCTATCGAGCCACGCCCTAGCAACCATATAGAGCACCATAGCAACAAGTTCCATAGACTTCCATTGAAAAAGATCAAAGGAATATCTTTGGATAGGAGTGTCATAGAAACATGAGGGTGGGCTCATTTGACTCGGGGCAGCAAACGGCCAATCACGAATCACCTTCAAGATATCATAGCCACGCCCTAGCAACTATTTAGAGCACCCTAGCAACTCAAAGCATAGAGGGGATATCTTCAAATCTGAACATCATAGAGGAATGGGGGTTGGTTTATATCATTCATACTGGCAAGCAGCCTTTGGTTTATCATTACTGGCAGCTGCCAAGCCACTCCCTAGGAACCAAACAGAGTACCCTAGCAACCGTTTTGCAAGATCTATATCTCTGCATCAGAACATCGTAGAGACATGGGTGTTGGTTTATATTGTCAAGCAGCCTTTGGAGTATCATCATTGGTAGCTACCAAGCCACTCCCTAGCAACCAAACAGAGTACCCTAGCAACCGTTTTGAAACACCTATATTTCTGCATCAGAACATTATAGAGACATGGCGGTTGGCTCTTTTGACTCATGCTAGCAAACTGGACTTCCACCATGCTACACATGCTAGCAGTGAATAGCTACATGCTAATAGTGATTAGCTTAAGGTTTAAACATGACACAAACTAGTAAAAATGTGTTAGAATAATGCTAGTGGCATGTTAATTGTGTTAGCATGATCTTAGTAGCATGCTAATCATGTTAGCATCATGTTAGCAAACATGCTAATCATGTTAGCATCTTGTTAAATACATGCTAACAACATGGTAATCATGCTAGCATCATGCTAGCATTATGCTAATGATGTTAGCATGTTGCTTGTGCATTATGCTAACATGATTAGCATCTTGTTAAAATCATCTTAACAACATGGTAATCATGCTTTAGCATCATGCTTTAGCATTATGCTAATCATGTTAGCATGTTTCTTAGCATTATGCTAACATGATTAGCATCTTGTTTAAAACATCTTAGCAGCATGCTAAGGGTGTTAGCATCATGCTAAAACATGCTAATCATGTTAGCATGTTGCTAACATAATGCTAACATGATTAGCATTTGGTTAAAATAATCTTTAGCAACATGGTAATCATGCTTAGCATCATGCTTTAGACATTATGGTAATCATGTTAGCATGTTCTTGCATTATCTTAACATGACTAGCATTTTGTTTAAAACATCTTGCAGCATGCTTAGGGTGTTAGCATCATGCTAGCAACATGCTAATCATGTTAGCATCTTGTTAAAAACATGCTTAGCAACATGGTAATCATGCTAGCATCATGTTAGCATTATGCTAATCATGTTAGCATGTTCTTTAGCATTATGCTAACATGATTAGCATCTTGTTAAAATCATGGTAGCAACATGGTAATCATGCTAGCATCATGCTTTAGCATTATGCTAATCATGTTAGCATGTTTTGCTAGCATTATGCTAACATGATTAGAATCTTGCTAAAAACATGCTGGCATCATGCTATGGGTGTTAGCATCATGCTAGCAACATGCTAATCTGTTAGCATCTTGCTAAAAACATCCTAGCAGGACGGTAATTATGTTACATTCTAGTATTGTAATTACTATTCACCTGAACAAAATTTTGGCACGTAACTCGTCCCGCACCGTTTGTCGTAGACCCACAAATGAGGTGTCAAATCGACCGGCTTATTGAGGAGAGGTGTGCTATGACTTTTCTAAGCGATCGGGTGTACGATGTTCGCACAGCGTACGAAAAAACGGCTGAAAAAACTCCCATAGACTTAACATGGGGGCCAAATCTGTGAGATCATATCTTTGGTTTAGAAGGTCATAGAGACTTGGGGCTGGGCTCTTTTGACTCGGCCTATCAAGCCGCCAATAGGTAGTTCATAGCCACGCCCTAGCAACCAATTACAGCACCCTAGCAACCGGGGCCGAATTTTGCCACTGCAAGCACCATTCACATTTTCTTCAGGAAATGTACATTCTAGTATTGTAATTACTATTCACCTGAACAAAACTTTGGCGCGTAACTCGTCCCGCACAGTTTGTCGTAGACCCACGAATGAGGTGTCAAATCGACCGGCTTATTGAGGAGAGTTGTGCTATGACTTTTCTAAGCGATCAGGTGTACGATGTTCGCACAGTGTACGAAAAAACGGCTGAAAAAACTCCCATAGACTTAACATTGGGTCAAAATCTGTGAGATCATATCTTTGGATCAGAAGGTCATAAAGACTTGGGGCTGGGCTCTTTTGATTCGGCCAGCCAATAAGTAGTGACACAGCAACTTCATAGCCACGCCCTAGCAACCAATTACAGCACCCTAGCAACCGGGGCCGAATTTTGCCACTGCAAGCACCATTCACATTTTCTTCAGGAAATGTACATTCTAGTTAATGGTGCTTGCCAAAGGCAAAGCTCCATTCTTATTCTCCTGCATACTTATTATTATTATTATTATTATTATTATTATTATTCCACACAAAATTTTGGCGCGCTACTCCTCCCGCAGCTTTTGTCCTAGACCCATGAATGAGGTGTCAAATCGACCGGCTTATTGAGGAGAGGTGTGCTATGACTTTTATAAGCGATCGGGTGTACGATGTTCGTCCGACGGGCGAAAAATCGGGCGAAAAATCCCATAGACTTAACATTGGGACGAACTTTGACAAGTCATAACTCTGGATCACAATGTCATAGAGACAAGGGGGTGGGCTCATTTTACTCAGGCTACCAATCAGTCTATCAAGATAATTTTAAAGCTATCAAGCCACGCCCTAGCAACCATAGAGAGTACCTTAGTAACAAGCTCCATAGACTTCCATTGAAAAAGATCAAAGGAATATCTTTGGATAGGAGTGTCATACAAACATGAGGGTGGGCTCGTTTGACTCGAGGCAGCAAACCGCCAATCACAAATAACCTTAAAGCCATCATAGCCACGCCTTAGCAACCATTTTAGAGCACCCTAGCAACCCAAAGCATAGGCAGATATCTTCAAATCTGAATATCATAGAGGCATGGGGGTTGGTTTATATCATTCATACTGGCAAGCAGCCTTTGGTTTATCATTACTGGCAGCTGCCAAGCCACTCCCTAGCAACCAAACAGAGTACCCTAGCAACTGTTTTGCAAGATCTATATCTCTGCATCAGAACATCGTAAAGACATGGGTGTTGGTTTATATTGTCAAGCAGCCTTTGGAGTATCATCATTGGTAGCTGCCAAGCCACTCCCTAGCAACCAAACAGAGTACCCTAGCAACCGTTTAGCAATATCTATATCTCTGCATCAGAGCATCATAGAGACATGGCGGATGGCTCTTTTGACTAATGCTAGCAAACTGGACTTCCAACATGCTACACATGCTAGCAGTGAATAGCTACATGCTAATAGTGATTAGCTTAGGGTTTAAACATGACACAAACTAGTAAAAATGTGTTAGCATCATGCTGGTAACATGCTAATTGTGTTAGCATCATGTTAGTAGCATGCTAATCATGTTAGCATCATGTTAGCAAACATGCTAATCATGTTATCATCTTGTTAAAACCATGCTAATCATGTTAGCATGTTGCTAGCATTATGATAACATGATTAGCATATTGTTTAAAACATGTTAGCAGCATGCTAAAGGTGTTAGCATCATGGTAGCAACATGCTAATCATGTTAGCATCTTGCTAAAAACATCCTAGCAGGACGGTAATTATGTTAGCATAGTTTTGCCACTGCAAGCACCATTCACATTTTCTTCAGGAAATGTACATTCTAGTATTGTAATTACTATTCACCTAGACAAAACTTTGGCGCGTAACTCGTCCCGCACCGTTTGTCGTAGACCCATGAATGAGGTGTCAAATCGACCGGCTTATTGAGGAGAGGTGTGCTATGACTTTTCTAAGCGATCGGGTGTACGATGTTTGCACAGCGGACGAAAAATCGTCTGAAAAATGTCCCATAGACTTAACATGGGGACCAAATCTGTGAGATCATATCTTTGGATCAGAAGGTCATAGAGACTTGGGGCTGTGCTCTTTTGACTCGGCCTATCAAGCCGCCAATAAGTAGTGACTTCATGGCCACGCCCTAGCAACCAATTACAGCACCCTAGCAACCGAGTGGCGAATTTTGCCACTGCAAGCACCATTCACATTTTCTTCAGGAAATGTACATTCTAGTATTGTAATTACTATTCACCTGAACAAAACTTTGGCGCGTAACTCGTCCCGCACCGTTTGTCGTAGACCCACGAATGAGGTGTCAAATCGACCGGCTTATTGAGGAGAGGTGTGCTATGACTTTTCTAAGCGATCGGGTGTACGATGTTCGCACAGCGTACGAAAAAAACGGCTGAAAAAACTCCCATAGACAACATGGGGGCCAAATCTGTGAGATCATATCTTTGGTTTAGAAGGTCGTAGAGACTTGGGGCTGGGCTCTTTTGATTCGGCCAGCCAATAAGTAGTGACACAGCATCTTCATAGCCACGCCCTAGCAACCAATTACAGCACCCTAGCAACCGAGTCAGGTGTTTTGCCACTGCAAGCACCATTCACATTTTCTTCAGGAAATGTACATTCTAGTATTGTAATTACTATTCACCTGAACAAAACTTTGGCGCGTAACTCGTCCCGCACCGTTTGTCGTAGACCCACGAATGAGGTGTCAAATCGACCGGCTTATTGAGGATAGGTGTGCTATGACTTTTCTAAACGATCGGGTGTACGATGTTCGCACAGCGTACGAAAAAACGGCTGAAAAAACTCCCATAGACAACATAGGGGCCAAATCTGTGAGATCATATCTTTGGTTTAGAAGGTCGTAGAGACTTGGGGCTGGGCTCTTTTGATTCGGCCAGCCAATAAGTAGTGACACAGCAACTTCATAGCCACGCCCTAGCAACCAATTACAGCACCCTAGCAACCGAGTCAGGTGTTTTGCCACTGCAAGCACCATTCACATTTTCTTCAGGAAATGTACATTCTAGTTAATGGTGCTTGCCAAAGGCAAAGCTCCATTCTTATTCTCCTGCATACTTATTATTCTTCTTCTTCTTCTTCTTCTTCTTCCACTTTTTTTTCTGCGCGCTACTCCTCCCGCAGTTTTTGTCCTAGACCCATGAATGAGGTGTCAAATCGACCGGCTCATTGAGGAGAGGTGTGCTATGACTTTTATAAGCGATCGGGTGTACGATGTTCGTCTGGCGGGCGAAAAAGTAGCGAAAAAAATCCCATAGACTTTGCATTGGGACAAACTTTGACGAGTAATAGCTCCTAACGAGAATTTCATAGAAACATGTGGGTTACCACGTTTGAAGAGCCTGATAGGCTCTCTCAGACCATACCTCAAAATGGGGTGTAAGTTGTACCCCTGGGGCGCAAGAGCTGCCCAAAGTTGCCCCATAGACATACTATGGTGAAGCCGTGCCCATGAACCAGGAAGTACTGTGTTTTTCCTACTATGGGAAATTACATAGGGATTTTTTATTGAACATAACTCTGGATCACAATGTCATAGAGACAAGGGGGTGGGCTCATTTTACTCAGGCAACCAATCAGTCTCTCAGGATCATTGTGAAGCTATCGAGCCACGCCCTAGCAACCATATAGAGCACCATAGCAACAAGTTCCATAGACTTCCATTGAAAAAGATCAAAGGAATATCTTTGGATAGGAGTGTCATAGAAACATGAGGGTGGGCTCATTTGACTCGGGGCAGCAAACGGCCAATCACGAATCACCTTCAAGATATCATAGCCACGCCCTAGCAACTATTTAGAGCACCCTAGCAACTCAAAGCATAGAGGGGATATCTTCAAATCTGAACATCATAGAGGAATGGGGGTTGGTTTATATCATTCATACTGGCAAGCAGCCTTTGGTTTATCATTACTGGCAGCTGCCAAGCCACTCCCTAGGAACCAAACAGAGTACCCTAGCAACCGTTTTGCAAGATCTATATCTCTGCATCAGAACATCGTAGAGACATGGGTGTTGGTTTATATTGTCAAGCAGCCTTTGGAGTATCATCATTGGTAGCTACCAAGCCACTCCCTAGCAACCAAACAGAGTACCCTAGCAACCGTTTTGAAACACCTATATTTCTGCATCAGAACATTATAGAGACATGGCGGTTGGCTCTTTTGACTCATGCTAGCAAACTGGACTTCCACCATGCTACACATGCTAGCAGTGAATAGCTACATGCTAATAGTGATTAGCTTAAGGTTTAAACATGACACAAACTAGTAAAAATGTGTTAGAATAATGCTAGTGGCATGTTAATTGTGTTAGCATGATCTTAGTAGCATCTTAATCATGTTAGCATCATGTTAGCAAACATGCTAATCATGTTAGCATCTTGTTAAATACATGCTAACAACATGGTAATCATGCTAGCATCATGCTAGCATTATGCTAATGATGTTAGCATGTTCTTAACATTATCTTAACATGATTAGCATCTTGTTAAAATCATGCTAACAACATGGTAATCATCAAGCATCATGCTAGCATTATCTTAATCATGTTAGCATGTTTCTTAGCATTATGCTAACATGATTAGCATCTTGTTTAAAACATCTTAGCAGCATGCTAAGGGTGTTAGCATCATCTTGCTAAAGCAGCATCTTAATCATGTTAGCATGTTCTTAACATAATCTTAACATGATTAGCATTTGGTTAAAATAATGCTTAGCAACATGGTAATCATCTTTAGCATCATGCTTTAGCATTATGGTAATCATGTTAGCATGTTGCTTGGCATTATCTTAACATGACTAGCATTTTGTTTAAAACATGCTTTAGCAGCATGCTTAGGGTGTTAGCATCATGCCAGCAACATCTTAATCATGTTAGCATCTTGTTAAAAACATCTTAGCAACATGGTAATCATCTTTAGCATCATGTTAGCATTATGCTAATCATGTTAGCATGTTCTTAGCATTATGCTAACATGATTAGCATCTTGTTAAAATCATGGTAGCAACATGGTAATCATGCTAGCATCATGCTAGCATTATCTTAATCATGTTAGCATGTTTTGCTAGCATTATGCTAACATGATTAGAATCTTGCTAAAAACATGCTGGCATCATGCTATGGGTGTTAGCATCATCTTGCAACATCTTAATCTGTTAGCATCTTGCTAAAAACATCCTAGCAGGACGGTAATTATGTTACATTCTAGTATTGTAATTACTATTCACCTGAACAAAATTTTGGCACGTAACTCGTCCCGCACCGTTTGTCGTAGACCCACAAATGAGGTGTCAAATCGACCGGCTTATTGAGGAGAGGTGTGCTATGACTTTTCTAAGCGATCGGGTGTACGATGTTCGCACAGCGTACGAAAAAACGGCTGAAAAAACTCCCATAGACTTAACATGGGGGCCAAATCTGTGAGATCATATCTTTGGTTTAGAAGGTCATAGAGACTTGGGGCTGGGCTCTTTTGACTCGGCCTATCAAGCCGCCAATAGGTAGTTCATAGCCACGCCCTAGCAACCAATTACAGCACCCTAGCAACCGGGGCCGAATTTTGCCACTGCAAGCACCATTCACATTTTCTTCAGGAAATGTACATTCTAGTATTGTAATTACTATTCACCTGAACAAAACTTTGGCGCGTAACTCGTCCCGCACAGTTTGTCGTAGACCCACGAATGAGGTGTCAAATCGACCGGCTTATTGAGGAGAGTTGTGCTATGACTTTTCTAAGCGATCAGGTGTACGATGTTCGCACAGTGTACGAAAAAAACGTCTGAAAAAACTCCCATAGACTTAACATTGGGTCAAAATCTGTGAGATCATATCTTTGGATCAGAAGGTCATAAAGACTTGGGGCTGGGCTCTTTTGATTCGGCCAGCCAATAAGTAGTGACACAGCAACTTCATAGCCACGCCCTAGCAACCAATTACAGCACCCTAGCAACCGGGGCCGAATTTTGCCACTGCAAGCACCATTCACATTTTCTTCAGGAAATGTACATTCTAGTTAATGGTGCTTGCCAAAGGCAAAGCTCCATTCTTATTCTCCTGCATACTTATTATTATTATTATTATTATTATTATTATTATTCCACACAAAATTTTGGCGCGCTACTCCTCCCGCAGCTTTTGTCCTAGACCCATGAATGAGGTGTCAAATCGACCGGCTTATTGAGGAGAGGTGTGCTATGACTTTTATAAGCGATCGGGTGTACGATGTTCGTCCGACGGGCGAAAAATCGGGCGAAAAATCCCATAGACTTAACATTGGGACGAACTTTGACAAGTCATAACTCTGGATCACAATGTCATAGAGACAAGGGGTGGGCTCATTTTACTCAGGCTACCAATCAGTCTATCAAGATAATTTTAAAGCTATCAAGCCACGCCCTAGCAACCATAGAGAGTACCTTAGTAACAAGCTCCATAGACTTCCATTGAAAAAGATCAAAGGAATATCTTTGGATAGGAGTGTCATACAAACATGAGGGTGGGCTCGTTTGACTCGAGGCAGCAAACCGCCAATCACAAATAACCTTAAAGCCATCATAGCCACGCCTTAGCAACCATTTTAGAGCACCCTAGCAACCCAAAGCATAGGCAGATATCTTCAAATCTGAATATCATAGAGGCATGGGGGTTGGTTTATATCATTCATACTGGCAAGCAGCCTTTGGTTTATCATTACTGGCAGCTGCCAAGCCACTCCCTAGCAACCAAACAGAGTACCCTAGCAACTGTTTTGCAAGATCTATATCTCTGCATCAGAACATCGTAAAGACATGGGTGTTGGTTTATATTGTCAAGCAGCCTTTGGAGTATCATCATTGGTAGCTGCCAAGCCACTCCCTAGCAACCAAACAGAGTACCCTAGCAACCGTTTAGCAATATCTATATCTCTGCATCAGAGCATCATAGAGACATGGCGGATGGCTCTTTTGACTAATGCTAGCAAACTGGACTTCCAACATGCTACACATGCTAGCAGTGAATAGCTACATGCTAATAGTGATTAGCTTAGGGTTTAAACATGACACAAACTAGTAAAAATGTGTTAGCATCATGCTGGTAACATGCTAATTGTGTTAGCATCATGTTAGTAGCATGCTAATCATGTTAGCATCATGTTAGCAAACATGCTAATCATGTTATCATCTTGTTAAAACCATGCTAATCATGTTAGCATGTTGCTAGCATTATGATAACATGATTAGCATATTGTTTAAAACATGTTAGCAGCATGCTAAAGGTGTTAGCATCATGGTAGCAACATGCTAATCATGTTAGCATCTTGCTAAAAACATCCTAGCAGGACGGTAATTATGTTAGCATAGTTTTGCCACTGCAAGCACCATTCACATTTTCTTCAGGAAATGTACATTCTAGTATTGTAATTACTATTCACCTAGACAAAACTTTGGCGCGTAACTCGTCCCGCACCGTTTGTCGTAGACCCATGAATGAGGTGTCAAATCGACCGGCTTATTGAGGAGAGGTGTGCTATGACTTTTCTAAGCGATCGGGTGTACGATGTTTGCACAGCGGACGAAAAATCGTCTGAAAAATGTCCCATAGACTTAACATGGGGACCAAATCTGTGAGATCATATCTTTGGATCAGAAGGTCATAGAGACTTGGGGCTGTGCTCTTTTGACTCGGCCTATCAAGCCGCCAATAAGTAGTGACTTCATGGCCACGCCCTAGCAACCAATTACAGCACCCTAGCAACCGAGTGGCGAATTTTGCCACTGCAAGCACCATTCACATTTTCTTCAGGAAATGTACATTCTAGTATTGTAATTACTATTCACCTGAACAAAACTTTGGCGCGTAACTCGTCCCGCACCGTTTGTCGTAGACCCACGAATGAGGTGTCAAATCGACCGGCTTATTGAGGATAGGTGTGCTATGACTTTTCTAAGCGATCGGGTGTACGATGTTCGCACAGCGTACGAAAAAACGGCTGAAAAAACTCCCATAGACAACATGGGGGCCAAATCTGTGAGATCATATCTTTGGTTTAGAAGGTCGTAGAGACTTGGGGCTGGGCTCTTTTGATTCGGCCAGCCAATAAGTAGTGACACAGCATCTTCATAGCCACGCCCTAGCAACCAATTACAGCACCCTAGCAACCGAGTCAGGTGTTTTGCCACTGCAAGCACCATTCACATTTTCTTCAGGAAATGTACATTCTAGTATTGTAATTACTATTCACCTGAACAAAACTTTGGCGCGTAACTCGTCCCGCACCGTTTGTCGTAGACCCACGAATGAGGTGTCAAATCGACCGGCTTATTGAGGATAGGTGTGCTATGACTTTTCTAAACGATCGGGTGTACGATGTTCGCACAGCGTACGAAAAAACGGCTGAAAAAACTCCCATAGACAACATAGGGGCCAAATCTGTGAGATCATATCTTTGGTTTAGAAGGTCGTAGAGACTTGGGGCTGGGCTCTTTTGATTCGGCCAGCCAATAAGTAGTGACACAGCAACTTCATAGCCACGCCCTAGCAACCAATTACAGCACCCTAGCAACCGAGTCAGGTGTTTTGCCACTGCAAGCACCATTCACATTTTCTTCAGGAAATGTACATTCTAGTTAATGGTGCTTGCCAAAGGCAAAGCTCCATTCTTATTCTTCTGCATACTTATTATTCTTCTTCTTCTTCTTCTGGACACAATTTCTGCGCGCTACTCCTCCCGCAGTTTTTGTCATAGACCCATGAATGAGGTGTCAAATCGACCGGCTCATTGAGGACAGGTGTGCTATGACTTTTATAAGCGATCGGGTGTACGATGTTCGTCCGGCGGGCGAAAAAGTAGCGAAAAAAATCCCATAGACTTTGCATTGGGACAAACTTTGATGAGTAATAGCTCCTAACGAGAATTTCATAGAAACATGTGGGTTACCACGTTTGAAGAGCCTGATAGGCTCTCTCAGACCATACCTCAAAATGGGGTGTAAGTTGTACCCCTGGGGCGCAAGAGCTGCCCAAAGTTGCCCCATAGACATACTATGGTGAAGCCGTGCCCATGAACCAGGAAGTACTGTGTTTTTCCTACTATGGGAAATTACATAGGGATTTTGTATTGAACATAACTCTGGATCACAATGTCATAGAGACAAGGGGGTGGGCCCATTTTACTCAGGCAACCAATCAGTCTCTCAGGATCATTGTGAAGCTATCAAGCCACGCCCTAGCAACCATATAGAGCACCATAGCAAAACAAGTTCCATTGACTTCCATTGAAAAAGATCAAATGAATATCTTTGGATAGAAGTGTCGTACAAACAAGAGGGTGGGCTCATTTGACTGGAGGCAGCAAACCGCCAATCACAAATCACCTTAAAGACATCATAGCCACGCCTTAGCAACCATTTAAAGCACCCTAGCAACCCAAAGCATAGGCAGATATCTTCAAATCTGAATATCATAGAGGCATGGGGATTGGTTTATATCATTTATACTGGCAAGCAGCCTTTGGTTTATCATTACTAGCAGCTGCCAAGCCACTCCCTAGCAACCAAACAGAGTACCCTAGCAACCGTTTTGCAAGATCTATATCTCTGCATCAGAACATCATAAAGACATGGGGGTTGGTTTATATTGTCAAGCAGCCTTTGGAGTATCATCATTGGTAGCTGCCAAGCCACTCCTTAGCAACCAAACAGAGTACCCTAGCAACCGTTTAGCAAGATCTATATCTCTGCATCAGAGCATCATAGAGACATGGCGGTTGGCTCTTTTGACTCATGCTAGCAAACTGAACTTCCAACATGCTACACATGCTAGCAGTGAATAGCTACATGCTAATAGTGATTAGCTTAGGGTTTAAACATGACACAAACTAGTAAAAATGTGTTACATCATGCTGGTAACATGCTAATTGTGTTAGCATCATGCTAGTAGCATGCTAATCATGTTAGCATCATGCTAGCAAACATGCTAATTATGTTAGCATCTTGTTAAAAACATGCTAGCAACATGGTAATCATGCTAGCATCATGCTAGCATTATGCTAATCATGTTAGCATGTTGCTAGCATTATGCTAACATGATTAGCATCTTTCTAAAAACATGCTAGCAGCATGCTAAGGGTGTTAGCATTATGCTAGCAACAAATGCTAATCATGTTAGCATGTTGCTAGCATAATGCTAACATGATTAGCATCTTTCTAAAAACATGCTAGCAGCATGCTAAGGGTGTTAGCATAATGCTAGCAACATGCTAATCATGTTAGCATCTTGATAAAAACATCCTAGCAGGACGGTAATTATGTTAGCATCATGCTAATCAAGAGTGCCGAGTTTTGCCACTGCAAGCACCATTCACATTTTCTTCAGGAAATGTACATTCTAGTATTGTAATTACTATTCACCTGAACAAAACTTTGGCGCGTAACTCGTCCCGCACCGTTTGTCCTAGACCCACAAATGAGGTGTCAAATCGACCGGCTTATTGAGGAGAGGTGTGCTATGACTTTTCTAAGCGATCGGGTGTACGATGTTCGCACAGTGTACGAAAAAAATGGCTGAAAAAACTCCCATAGACTTAACATTGAGTCAAATTCTATGAGATCATATCTTTGGATCAGAAGGTCATAGAGACTTGGGGCTGGGCTCTTTTGATTCGGCCAGCCAATAAGTAGTGACACAGCAACTTCATAGCCACGCCCTAGCAACCAATTACAGCACCCTAGCAACCGGTGCCGAATTTTTCCACTGCAAGCACCATTCACATTTTCTTCAGGAAATGTACATTCTAGTATTGTAATTACTATTCACCTGAACAAAACTTTGGCGCGTAACTCGTCCCGCACAGTTTGTCGTAGACCCACGAATGAGGTGTCAAATCGACCGGCTTATTGAGGAGAGGTGTGCTATGACTTTTCTAAGCGATCAGGTGTACGATGTTCGCACAGTGTACGAAAAAAAACGTCTGAAAAAACTCCCATAGACTTAACATTGGGTCAAAATCTGTGAGATCATATCTTTGGATCAGAAGGTCATAGAGACTTGGGGCTGGGCTCTTTTGATTCGGCCAGCCAATAATTAGTGACACAGCAACTTCATAGCCACACCCTAGCAACCAATTACAGCACCCTAGCAACCGGTGCCGAATTTTGCCACTGCAAGCACCATTCACATTTTCTTCAGGAAATGTACATTCTAGTTAATGGTGCTTGCCAAAGGCAAAGCTCCATTCTTATTCTGCTGCATACTTATTAATGGTGCTTGCCAAAGGCAAAGCTCCATTCTTATTCTTCTGCATACTTATTATTCTTCTTCTTCTTCTTCTGGACACAATTTCTGCGCGCTACTCCTCCCGCAGTTTTTGTCATAGACCCATGAATGAGGTGTCAAATCGACCGGCTCATTGAGGACAGGTGTGCTATGACTTTTATAAGCGATCGGGTGTACGATGTTCGTCCGGCGTGCGAAAAAGTAGCGAAAAAAATCCCATAGACTTTGCATTGGGACAAACTTTGATGAGTAATAGCTCCTAACGAGAATTTCATAGAAACATGTGGGTTACCACGTTTGAAGAGCCTGATAGGCTCTCTCAGACCATACCTCAAAATGGGGTGTAAGTTGTACCCTTGGGGCGCAAGAGCTGCCCAAAGTTGCCCCATAGACATACTATGGTGAAGCCGTGCCCATGAACCAGGAAGTACTGTGTTTTTCCTACTATGGGAAATTACATAGGGATTTTGTATTGAACATAACTCTGGATCACAATGTCTTAAAGACAAGGGGGTGGGCTCATTTTACTCAGGCAACCAATCAGTGTCTCAGGTTCATTGTGAAGCTATCAAGCCACGCCCTAGCAACCATATAGAGCACCATAGCAACAAGTTCCATAGACTTCCATTGAAAAAGATCAAATGAATATCTTTGGATAGGAGTGTCATAGAAACATGAGGGTGGGCTCATTTGACTCGGGGCAGCAAACGGCCAATCACGAATCACCTGAAACACTTCATAGCCACGCCCTAGCAACCATTTAGAGCACCCTAGCAACCCAAAGCAAAGAGGGATATCTTCAAATCTGAATATCATAGAGGCATGGGGGTTGGTTTATATCATTCATACTGGCAAGCAGCCTTTGGTTTATCATTACTGGCAGCTGCCAAGCCACTCCCTAGCAACCAAACAGAGTACCCTAGCAACCGTTTTGCAAGATCTATATCTCTGCATCAGAGCATCAGAGCATCATAGAGACATGGCGGATGGCTCTTTTGACTAATGCTAGCAAACTGGACTTCCAACATGCTACACATGCTAGCAGTGAATAGCTACATGCTAATAGTGATTAGCTTAGGGTTTAAACATGACACAAACTAGTAAAAATGTGTTAGCATCATGCTGGTAACATGCTAATTGTGTTAGCATCATGTTAGTAGCATGCTAATCATGTTAGCATCATGCTAGCAAACATGCTAATCATGTTAGCATCATGCTAGCAAACATGCTAATCATGTTATCATCTTGTTAAAACCATGCTAATCATGTTAGCATGTTGCTCGCATTATGCTAACATGATTAGCATATTGTTTAAAACATGTTAGCAGCATGCTAAGGGTGTTAGCATCATGGTTGCAACATGCTAATCATGTTAGCATCTTGCTAAAAACATCCTAGCAGGACGGTAATTATGTTAGCATAGTTTTGCCACTGCAAGCACCATTCACATTTTCTTCAGGAAATGTACATTCTAGTATTGTAATTACTATTCACCTGAACAAAACTTTGGCGCGTGACTCGTCTCGCAGTTTTTGACGTAGATCCACGAATGAGGTGTCAAATCGACCGGCTTATTGAGGAGAGGTGTGCTATGACTTTTCTAAGCAATCAGGTGTACGATGTTCGCACAGCGTACGAAAAAATGGCTGAAAAAACTCCCATAGACTTAACATGGGGGCCAAATCTGTGAGATCATATCTTTGGTTTATAAGGTCATAGAGACTTGGTGCTGGGCTCTTTTGACTCGGCCTATCAAGCCACCAATAAGTAGTGACTTCATGGCCACGCCCTATCAACCAATTACAGCACCCTAGCAACCGAGTGCCGAATTTTGCCACTGCAAGCACCATTCACATTTTCTTCAGGAAATGTACATTCTAGTTATTATTCTGCTTCTTCTTCTTCTTCTTCTTCTGGACAAAATTTCGGCGCGTAACTAGTCTCGCAGCTTTTGTCCTAGACCCACGAATGAGGTGTCAAATCGTGCGGATTATTCGGGAATGGTGTGCTATGACTTTTATAAGCGATCGGGTGTACGATGTTCGTCCGGCGGGCGAAAAATCGGGCGAAAAATCCCATAGACTTAACATTGCGACGAACTTTGACGAGTCATAGCTCCTAACGAGAATTTCGTAGAAACATGTGGGTCACCACGATTGAAGGGGCTGACAGGTTCTGTCAGACCATACCTCAAAATGGGGTGTAAGTTGTACCCCTGGGGCACAAGAGCTGCCCAAAGTTGCCCCATAGACATACTATGGTGAAGCCGTGCCCATGAAATGGTGTGTTTTTCCTACTATGGGAAATTACATAGGGATTTTGTATTGAACATAACTCTGGATCACAATGTCATAGAGACAAGGGGGTGGGCTCATTTCACTCAGGCAGCCAATCAGTCTCTCAGGATCATTGTGAAGCTATCAAGCCACGCCCTAGCAACCATATAGAGCACCATAGCAACAAGATCCATAGACTTCCATTCAAAAAGATCAAATGAATATCTTTGGATAGGAGTGTCATACAAACATGAGGGTGGGCTCATTTGACTCGAGGCAGCAAACCGCCAATCAAAAATCACCTTAAAGACATCTTAGCCACGCCTTAGCAACCATTTAGAGCACCCTAGCAACACAAAGCAAAGAGGGATATCTTCAAATCTGAATATCATGCAAGCATGGGGGTTGGTTTAAATCATTCATACTGGCAAGCAGCCTTTGGTGTATCATCATTGGCAGCTGCCAAGCCACTCCCTAGCAACCAAACAGAGTACCCTAGCAACCGTTTTTCAAGATGTATATCTCTGCATCAGAACATCGTAAAGACATGGGGGTTGGTTTATATTGTCAAGCAGCCTTTGGAGTATCATCATTGGTAGCTGCCAAGCCACTCCTTAGCAACCAAACAGAGTACCCTAGCAACCGTTTAGCAAGATCTATATCTCTGCATCAGAGCATCATAGAGACATGGCGGTTGGTTTATATTGTCAAGCAGCCTTTGGAGTATCATCATTGGTAGCTGCCAGGCCACTCCCTAGCAACCAACCAGATTACCCTAGCAACCGTTTTTCAAGATCCATATCTCTGCATCAGAACATCATAAAGACATGGGGGTTGGTTTATGTTGTCAAGCAGCCTTTGGAGTATCATCATTGGCAACTGCCAAGCCACTCCCTAGCAACCAAACAGAGTACCCTAGCAACCATTTAGCGATGCCTATATCTCTGCATCAGAACATTGTAGAGACATGGGGGTTGGCTTTTTTGACTCATGCTAGCAAACTGTACTTGCAACATGCTACACATGCTAGCAGTTAATAGCTACATGCTAATAGTGATTAGCTAAGTGCTAAAGTGGGATGAGAACATGCTAAGAACTCTATAGAAACTCCATAGTAACTATCTGTGCCAACTACCAACCACCTAGTAACACCATAGCATCCACCCAGGTTACCATAGCAACCGCCCAGAACACCCTAGCAACCGCCTAGCAACACCATAGTGACCACTCCAGGTACCTTAACAACTGCCTAGCAACACCTTAGCAACCACCCCAAGTACCTTAGCAACTGCCTAGCAACCACCCTGGTTACCATAGCAACCGCCTAGCAACCACCCAGAACACCATAGCAACCGCCTAGCAACGCCTTAGCAACCACCCCAAGTACCTTAGCAACTGCCTAGCAACACCCTAGCAACCACCCTGGTTACCATAGAAACCGCCTAGCAACCGCCTAGCAACCGCCTAGCAACCACCCAGAACACCCTAGCAACCGCCTAGCAACACCTTAGCAACCACCCCAAGTACCTTAGCAACTGCCTAGCAACACCCTAGCAACCACCCTGGTTACCATAGCAACCACATAGCAACCACCCAGAACACCATAGCAACCGCCTAGCAACGCCTTAGCAACCACCCCAAGTACCTTAGCAACTGCCTAGCAACACCCTAGCAACCACCCTGGTTACCATAGCAACCGCCTAGCAACCGCCTAGCAACCACCCAGAACATCCTAGCAACCGCCTAGCAACACCTTAGCAACCACCCCAAGTACCTTAGCAACCGCCTAGCAACCACCCAGGTTACCATAGCAACCGCCTAGCAACCACCCAGAACACCCTAGCAACCACCCAGGTTACCATAGCAACCGCCTAGCAACCACCCAGAACACCCTAGCAACCGCCTATCAACACCTTAGCAACCACCCAGGTTACCATAGCAATCGCCTAGCAACCACCCAGAACACCCTAGCAACCGTTTAGCAACACCTTAGCAACCACCCCAAGTACCTTAGCAACTGCCTAGCAACACCCTAGCAACCACCCAGGTTACATAGCAACCGCCTAGCAACCACCCAGAACACCCTAGCAACCACCCAGGTTACCATAGCAATCGCCTAGCAACCACCCAGAACACCCTAGCAACCGTTTAGCAACACCTTAGCAACCACCCCAAGTACCTTAGCAACTGCCTAGCAACACCCTAGCAACCACCCAGGTTACATAGCAACCGCCTAGCAACCACCCAGAACACCCTAGCAACCGCCTAGCAACCGAGTGGCGATTTTGTCACTGCAAGCACCATTCACATTTTCTTCAGGAAATGTACATTCTAGTTAATGGTGCTTGCCAAAGGCAAAGCTCCATTCTTATTCTTCTGCATACTTATTATTCTTCTTCTTCTTCTTCTGGACACAATTTCTGCGCGCTACTCCTCCCGCAGTTTTTGTCATAGACCCATGAATGAGGTGTCAAATCGACCGGCTCATTGAGGACAGGTGTGCTATGACTTTTATAAGCGATCGGGTGTACGATGTTCGTCCGGCGTGCGAAAAAGTAGCGAAAAAAATCCCATAGACTTTGCATTGGGACAAACTTTGATGAGTAATAGCTCCTAACGAGAATTTCATAGAAACATGTGGGTTACCACGTTTGAAGAGCCTGATAGGCTCTCTCAGACCATACCTCAAAATGGGGTGTAAGTTGTACCCTTGGGGCGCAAGAGCTGCCCAAAGTTGCCCCATAGACATACTATGGTGAAGCCGTGCCCATGAACCAGGAAGTACTGTGTTTTTCCTACTATGGGAAATTACATAGGGATTTTGTATTGAACATAACTCTGGATCACAATGTCTTAAAGACAAGGGGGTGGGCTCATTTTACTCAGGCAACCAATCAGTGTCTCAGGTTCATTGTGAAGCTATCAAGCCACGCCCTAGCAACCATATAGAGCACCATAGCAACAAGTTCCATAGACTTCCATTGAAAAAGATCAAATGAATATCTTTGGATAGGAGTGTCATAGAAACATGAGGGTGGGCTCATTTGACTCGGGGCAGCAAACGGCCAATCACGAATCACCTGAAACACTTCATAGCCACGCCCTAGCAACCATTTAGAGCACCCTAGCAACCCAAAGCAAAGAGGGATATCTTCAAATCTGAATATCATAGAGGCATGGGGGTTGGTTTATATCATTCATACTGGCAAGCAGCCTTTGGTTTATCATTACTGGCAGCTGCCAAGCCACTCCCTAGCAACCAAACAGAGTACCCTAGCAACCGTTTTGCAAGATCTATATCTCTGCATCAGAGCATCAGAGCATCATAGAGACATGGCGGATGGCTCTTTTGACTAATGCTAGCAAACTGGACTTCCAACATGCTACACATGCTAGCAGTGAATAGCTACATGCTAATAGTGATTAGCTTAGGGTTTAAACATGACACAAACTAGTAAAAATGTGTTAGCATCATGCTGGTAACATGCTAATTGTGTTAGCATCATGTTAGTAGCATGCTAATCATGTTAGCATCATGCAGCAAACATGCTAATCATGTTAGCATCATGCGAGCAAACATGCTAATCCTGTTATCATCTTGTTAAAACCATGCTACTCATGTTAGCATGTTGCTTGCATTATGCTAACATGATTAGCATATTGTTTAAAACATGTTAGCAGCATGCTAAGGGTGTTAGCATCATGGTTGCAACATGCTAATCATGTTAGCATCTTGCTAAAAACATCCTAGCAGGACGGTAATTATGTTAGCATAGTTTTGCCACTGCAAGCACCATTCACATTTTCTTCAGGAAATGTACATTCTAGTATTGTAATTACTATTCACCTGAACAAAACTTTGGCGCGTGACTCGTCTCGCAGTTTTTGACGTAGATCCACGAATGAGGTGTCAAATCGACCGGCTTATTGAGGAGAGGTGTGCTATGACTTTTCTAAGCAATCAGGTGTACGATGTTCGCACAGCGTACGAAAAAATGGCTGAAAAAACTCCCATAGACTTAACATGGGGGCCAAATCTGTGAGATCATATCTTTGGTTTATAAGGTCATAGAGACTTGGTGCTGGGCTCTTTTGACTCGGCCTATCAAGCCACCAATAAGTAGTGACTTCATGGCCACGCCCTATCAACCAATTACAGCACCCTAGCAACCGAGTGCCGAATTTTGCCACTGCAAGCACCATTCACATTTTCTTCAGGAAATGTACATTCTAGTTATTATTCTGCTTCTTCTTCTTCTTCTTCTTCTGGACAAAATTTCGGCGCGTAACTAGTCTCGCAGCTTTTGTCCTAGACCCACGAATGAGGTGTCAAATCGTGCGGATTATTCGGGAATGGTGTGCTATGACTTTTATAAGCGATCGGGTGTACGATGTTCGTCCGGCGGGCGAAAAATCGGGCGAAAAATCCCATAGACTTAACATTGCGACGAACTTTGACGAGTCATAGCTCCTAACGAGAATTTCGTAGAAACATGTGGGTCACCACGATTGAAGGGGCTGACAGGTTCTGTCAGACCATACCTCAAAATGGGGTGTAAGTTGTACCCCTGGGGCACAAGAGCTGCCCAAAGTTGCCCCATAGACATACTATGGTGAAGCCGTGCCCATGAAATGGTGTGTTTTTCCTACTATGGGAAATTACATAGGGATTTTGTATTGAACATAACTCTGGATCACAATGTCATAGAGACAAGGGGTGGGCTCATTTCACTCAGGCAGCCAATCAGTCTCTCAGGATCATTGTGAAGCTATCAAGCCACGCCCTAGCAACCATATAGAGCACCATAGCAACAAGATCCATAGACTTCCATTCAAAAAGATCAAATGAATATCTTTGGATAGGAGTGTCATACAAACATGAGGGTGGGCTCATTTGACTCGAGGCAGCAAACCGCCAATCAAAAATCACCTTAAAGACATCTTAGCCACGCCTTAGCAACCATTTAGAGCACCCTAGCAACACAAAGCAAAGAGGGATATCTTCAAATCTGAATATCATGCAAGCATGGGGGTTGGTTTAAATCATTCATACTGGCAAGCAGCCTTTGGTGTATCATCATTGGCAGCTGCCAAGCCACTCCCTAGCAACCAAACAGAGTACCCTAGCAACCGTTTTTCAAGATGTATATCTCTGCATCAGAACATCGTAAAGACATGGGGGTTGGTTTATATTGTCAAGCAGCCTTTGGAGTATCATCATTGGTAGCTGCCAAGCCACTCCTTAGCAACCAAACAGAGTACCCTAGCAACCGTTTAGCAAGATCTATATCTCTGCATCAGAGCATCATAGAGACATGGCGGTTGGTTTATATTGTCAAGCAGCCTTTGGAGTATCATCATTGGTAGCTGCCAGGCCACTCCCTAGCAACCAACCAGATTACCCTAGCAACCGTTTTTCAAGATCCATATCTCTGCATCAGAACATCATAAAGACATGGGGGTTGGTTTATGTTGTCAAGCAGCCTTTGGAGTATCATCATTGGCAACTGCCAAGCCACTCCCTAGCAACCAAACAGAGTACCCTAGCAACCATTTAGCGATGCCTATATCTCTGCATCAGAACATTGTAGAGACATGGGGGTTGGCTTTTTTGACTCATGCTAGCAAACTGTACTTGCAACATGCTACACATGCTAGCAGTTAATAGCTACATGCTAATAGTGATTAGCTAAGTGCTAAAGTGGGATGAGAACATGCTAAGAACTCTATAGAAACTCCATAGTAACTATCTGTGCCAACTACCAACCACCTAGTAACACCATAGCATCCACCCAGGTTACCATAGCAACCGCCCAGAACACCCTAGCAACCGCCTAGCAACACCATAGTGACCACTCCAGGTACCTTAACAACTGCCTAGCAACACCTTAGCAACCACCCCAAGTACCTTAGCAACTGCCTAGCAACCACCCTGGTTACCATAGCAACCGCCTAGCAACCACCCAGAACACCATAGCAACCGCCTAGCAACGCCTTAGCAACCACCCCAAGTACCTTAGCAACTGCCTAGCAACACCCTAGCAACCACCCTGGTTACCATAGAAACCGCCTAGCAACCGCCTAGCAACCGCCTAGCAACCACCCAGAACACCCTAGCAACCGCCTAGCAACACCTTAGCAACCACCCCAAGTACCTTAGCAACTGCCTAGCAACACCCTAGCAACCACCCTGGTTACCATAGCAACCACATAGCAACCACCCAGAACACCATAGCAACCGCCTAGCAACGCCTTAGCAACCACCCCAAGTACCTTAGCAACTGCCTAGCAACACCCTAGCAACCACCCTGGTTACCATAGCAACCGCCTAGCAACCGCCTAGCAACCACCCAGAACATCCTAGCAACCGCCTAGCAACACCTTAGCAACCACCCCAAGTACCTTAGCAACCGCCTAGCAACCACCCAGGTTACCATAGCAACCGCCTAGCAACCACCCAGAACACCCTAGCAACCACCCAGGTTACCATAGCAACCGCCTAGCAACCACCCAGAACACCCTAGCAACCGCCTATCAACACCTTAGCAACCACCCAGGTTACCATAGCAATCGCCTAGCAACCACCCAGAACACCCTAGCAACCGTTTAGCAACACCTTAGCAACCACCCCAAGTACCTTAGCAACTGCCTAGCAACACCCTAGCAACCACCCAGGTTACATAGCAACCGCCTAGCAACCACCCAGAACACCCTAGCAACCACCCAGGTTACCATAGCAATCGCCTAGCAACCACCCAGAACACCCTAGCAACCGTTTAGCAACACCTTAGCAACCACCCCAAGTACCTTAGCAACTGCCTAGCAACACCCTAGCAACCACCCAGGTTACATAGCAACCGCCTAGCAACCACCCAGAACACCCTAGCAACCGCCTAGCAACCGAGTGGCGATTTTGTCACTGCAAGCACCATTCACATTTTCTTCAGGAAATGTACATTCTAGTTAATGGTGCTTGCCAAAGGCAAAGCTCCATTCTTATTCTTCTGCATACTTATTATTCTTCTTCTTCTTCTTCTGGACACAATTTCTGCGCGCTACTCCTCCCGCAGTTTTTGTCATAGACCCATGAATGAGGTGTCAAATCGACCGGCTCATTGAGGACAGGTGTGCTATGACTTTTATAAGCGATCGGGTGTACGATGTTCGTCCGGCGTGCGAAAAAGTAGCGAAAAAAATCCCATAGACTTTGCATTGGGACAAACTTTGATGAGTAATAGCTCCTAACGAGAATTTCATAGAAACATGTGGGTTACCACGTTTGAAGAGCCTGATAGGCTCTCTCAGACCATACCTCAAAATGGGGTGTAAGTTGTACCCTTGGGGCGCAAGAGCTGCCCAAAGTTGCCCCATAGACATACTATGGTGAAGCCGTGCCCATGAACCAGGAAGTACTGTGTTTTTCCTACTATGGGAAATTACATAGGGATTTTGTATTGAACATAACTCTGGATCACAATGTCTTAAAGACAAGGGGGTGGGCTCATTTTACTCAGGCAACCAATCAGTGTCTCAGGTTCATTGTGAAGCTATCAAGCCACGCCCTAGCAACCATATAGAGCACCATAGCAACAAGTTCCATAGACTTCCATTGAAAAAGATCAAATGAATATCTTTGGATAGGAGTGTCATAGAAACATGAGGGTGGGCTCATTTGACTCGGGGCAGCAAACGGCCAATCACGAATCACCTGAAACACTTCATAGCCACGCCCTAGCAACCATTTAGAGCACCCTAGCAACCCAAAGCAAAGAGGGATATCTTCAAATCTGAATATCATAGAGGCATGGGGGTTGGTTTATATCATTCATACTGGCAAGCAGCCTTTGGTTTATCATTACTGGCAGCTGCCAAGCCACTCCCTAGCAACCAAACAGAGTACCCTAGCAACCGTTTTGCAAGATCTATATCTCTGCATCAGAGCATCAGAGCATCATAGAGACATGGCGGATGGCTCTTTTGACTAATGCTAGCAAACTGGACTTCCAACATGCTACACATGCTAGCAGTGAATAGCTACATGCTAATAGTGATTAGCTTAGGGTTTAAACATGACACAAACTAGTAAAAATGTGTTAGCATCATGCTGGTAACATGCTAATTGTGTTAGCATCATGTTAGTAGCATGCTAATCATGTTAGCATCATGCTAAGCAAACATGCTAATCATGTTAGCATCATGCTAGCAAACATGCTAATCATGTTATCATCTTGTTAAAACCATGCTAATCATGTTAGCATGTTGCTAGCATTATGCTAACATGATTAGCATATTGTTTAAAACATGTTAGCAGCATGCTAAGGGTGTTAGCATCATGGTTGCAACATGCTAATCATGTTAGCATCTTGCTAAAAACATCCTAGCAGGACGGTAATTATGTTAGCATAGTTTTGCCACTGCAAGCACCATTCACATTTTCTTCAGGAAATGTACATTCTAGTATTGTAATTACTATTCACCTGAACAAAACTTTGGCGCGTGACTCGTCTCGCAGTTTTTGACGTAGATCCACGAATGAGGTGTCAAATCGACCGGCTTATTGAGGAGAGGTGTGCTATGACTTTTCTAAGCAATCAGGTGTACGATGTTCGCACAGCGTACGAAAAAATGGCTGAAAAAACTCCCATAGACTTAACATGGGGGCCAAATCTGTGAGATCATATCTTTGGTTTATAAGGTCATAGAGACTTGGTGCTGGGCTCTTTTGACTCGGCCTATCAAGCCACCAATAAGTAGTGACTTCATGGCCACGCCCTATCAACCAATTACAGCACCCTAGCAACCGAGTGCCGAATTTTGCCACTGCAAGCACCATTCACATTTTCTTCAGGAAATGTACATTCTAGTTATTATTCTGCTTCTTCTTCTTCTTCTTCTTCTGGACAAAATTTCGGCGCGTAACTAGTCTCGCAGCTTTTGTCCTAGACCCACGAATGAGGTGTCAAATCGTGCGGATTATTCGGGAATGGTGTGCTATGACTTTTATAAGCGATCGGGTGTACGATGTTCGTCCGGCGGGCGAAAAATCGGGCGAAAAATCCCATAGACTTAACATTGCGACGAACTTTGACGAGTCATAGCTCCTAACGAGAATTTCGTAGAAACATGTGGGTCACCACGATTGAAGGGGCTGACAGGTTCTGTCAGACCATACCTCAAAATGGGGTGTAAGTTGTACCCCTGGGGCACAAGAGCTGCCCAAAGTTGCCCCATAGACATACTATGGTGAAGCCGTGCCCATGAAATGGTGTGTTTTTCCTACTATGGGAAATTACATAGGGATTTTGTATTGAACATAACTCTGGATCACAATGTCATAGAGACAAGGGGGTGGGCTCATTTCACTCAGGCAGCCAATCAGTCTCTCAGGATCATTGTGAAGCTATCAAGCCACGCCCTAGCAACCATATAGAGCACCATAGCAACAAGATCCATAGACTTCCATTCAAAAAGATCAAATGAATATCTTTGGATAGGAGTGTCATACAAACATGAGGGTGGGCTCATTTGACTCGAGGCAGCAAACCGCCAATCAAAAATCACCTTAAAGACATCTTAGCCACGCCTTAGCAACCATTTAGAGCACCCTAGCAACACAAAGCAAAGAGGGATATCTTCAAATCTGAATATCATGCAAGCATGGGGGTTGGTTTAAATCATTCATACTGGCAAGCAGCCTTTGGTGTATCATCATTGGCAGCTGCCAAGCCACTCCCTAGCAACCAAACAGAGTACCCTAGCAACCGTTTTTCAAGATGTATATCTCTGCATCAGAACATCGTAAAGACATGGGGGTTGGTTTATATTGTCAAGCAGCCTTTGGAGTATCATCATTGGTAGCTGCCAAGCCACTCCTTAGCAACCAAACAGAGTACCCTAGCAACCGTTTAGCAAGATCTATATCTCTGCATCAGAGCATCATAGAGACATGGCGGTTGGTTTATATTGTCAAGCAGCCTTTGGAGTATCATCATTGGTAGCTGCCAGGCCACTCCCTAGCAACCAACCAGATTACCCTAGCAACCGTTTTTCAAGATCCATATCTCTGCATCAGAACATCATAAAGACATGGGGGTTGGTTTATGTTGTCAAGCAGCCTTTGGAGTATCATCATTGGCAACTGCCAAGCCACTCCCTAGCAACCAAACAGAGTACCCTAGCAACCATTTAGCGATGCCTATATCTCTGCATCAGAACATTGTAGAGACATGGGGGTTGGCTTTTTTGACTCATGCTAGCAAACTGTACTTGCAACATGCTACACATGCTAGCAGTTAATAGCTACATGCTAATAGTGATTAGCTAAGTGCTAAAGTGGGATGAGAACATGCTAAGAACTCTATAGAAACTCCATAGTAACTATCTGTGCCAACTACCAACCACCTAGTAACACCATAGCATCCACCCAGGTTACCATAGCAACCGCCCAGAACACCCTAGCAACCGCCTAGCAACACCATAGTGACCACTCCAGGTACCTTAACAACTGCCTAGCAACACCTTAGCAACCACCCCAAGTACCTTAGCAACTGCCTAGCAACCACCCTGGTTACCATAGCAACCGCCTAGCAACCACCCAGAACACCATAGCAACCGCCTAGCAACGCCTTAGCAACCACCCCAAGTACCTTAGCAACTGCCTAGCAACACCCTAGCAACCACCCTGGTTACCATAGAAACCGCCTAGCAACCGCCTAGCAACCGCCTAGCAACCACCCAGAACACCCTAGCAACCGCCTAGCAACACCTTAGCAACCACCCCAAGTACCTTAGCAACTGCCTAGCAACACCCTAGCAACCACCCTGGTTACCATAGCAACCACATAGCAACCACCCAGAACACCATAGCAACCGCCTAGCAACGCCTTAGCAACCACCCCAAGTACCTTAGCAACTGCCTAGCAACACCCTAGCAACCACCCTGGTTACCATAGCAACCGCCTAGCAACCGCCTAGCAACCACCCAGAACATCCTAGCAACCGCCTAGCAACACCTTAGCAACCACCCCAAGTACCTTAGCAACCGCCTAGCAACCACCCAGGTTACCATAGCAACCGCCTAGCAACCACCCAGAACACCCTAGCAACCACCCAGGTTACCATAGCAACCGCCTAGCAACCACCCAGAACACCCTAGCAACCGCCTATCAACACCTTAGCAACCACCCAGGTTACCATAGCAATCGCCTAGCAACCACCCAGAACACCCTAGCAACCGTTTAGCAACACCTTAGCAACCACCCCAAGTACCTTAGCAACTGCCTAGCAACACCCTAGCAACCACCCAGGTTACATAGCAACCGCCTAGCAACCACCCAGAACACCCTAGCAACCACCCAGGTTACCATAGCAATCGCCTAGCAACCACCCAGAACACCCTAGCAACCGTTTAGCAACACCTTAGCAACCACCCCAAGTACCTTAGCAACTGCCTAGCAACACCCTAGCAACCACCCAGGTTACATAGCAACCGCCTAGCAACCACCCAGAACACCCTAGCAACCGCCTAGCAACCGAGTGGCGATTTTGTCACTGCAAGCACCATTCACATTTTCTTCAGGAAATGTACATTCTAGTATTGTAATTACTATTCACCTGAACAAAACTTTGGCGCGTAACTCGTCCCGCACCGTTTGTCGTAGACCCACGAATGAGGTGTCAAATCGACCGGCTTATTGAGGAGAGGTGTGCTATGACTTTTCTAAGTGATCGGGTGTACGATGTTCGCACAGCATACGAAAAAACGGCTGAAAAAACTCCCATAGACTTAACATGGGGGCCAAATCTGTGAGATCATATCTTTGGTTTAGAAGGTCATAAAGACTTGGGGCTGGGCTCTTTTGACTCGGCCTATCAAGCCGCCAATAACTAGTGGCTTCATGGTCACGCCCTAGCAACCAATTACAGCACCCTAGCAACCGGGTGCCGAATTTTGCCACTGCAAGCACCATTCACATTTTCTTCAGGAAATGTACATTCTAGTATTGTAATTACTATTCACCTGAACAAAACTTTGGCGCGTAACTCGTCCCGCACCGTTTGTCGTAGACCCACGAATGAGGTGTCAAATCGACCGGCTTATTGAGGAGAGGTGTGCTATGACTTTTCTAAGTGATCGGGTGTACGATGTTCGCACAGCATACGAAAAAACGGCTGAAAAAACTCCCATAGACTTAACATGGGGGCCAAATCTGTGAGATCATATCTTTGGTTTAGAAGGTCATAAAGACTTGGGGCTGGGCTCTTTTGACTCGGCCTATCAAGCCGCCAATAACTAGTGGCTTCATGGTCACGCCCTAGCAACCAATTACAGCACCCTAGCAACCGGGTGCCGAATTTTGCCACTGCAAGCACCATTCACATTTTCTTCAGGAAATGTACATTCTAGTTCTTCTTCTTCTTCTTCTGGACACAATTTCTGCGCGCTACTCCTCCCGCAGTTTTTGTCATAGACCCATGAATGAGGTGTCAAATCGACCGGCTCATTGAGGAGAGGTGTGCTATGACTTTTATAAGCGATCGGGTGTACGATGTTCGTCCAGCGGGCGAAAAAGTAGCGAAAAAAATCCCATAGACTTTGCATTGGGACAAACTTTGACGAGTAATAGCTCCTAACGAGAATTTCATAGAAACATGTGGGTTGCCACGTTTGAAGAGCCTGATAGGCTCTCTCAGACCATACCTCAAAATGGGGTGTAAGTTGTACCCCTGGGGCGCAAGAGCTGCCCAAAGTTGCCCCATAGACATACTATGGTGAAGCCGTGCCCATGAACCAGGAAGTACTGTGTTTTTCCTACTATGGGAAATTACATAGGGATTTTGTATTGAACATAACTCTGGATCACAATGTCATAGAGACAAGGGGGTGGGCTCATTTTACTCAGGCAACCAATCAGTCTCTCAGGATCATTGTGAAGCTATCGAGCCACGCCCTAGCAACCATATAGAGCACCATAGCAACAAGTTCCATAGACTTCCATTGAAAAAGATCAAAGGAATATCTTTGGATAGGAGTGTCATAGAAACATGAGGGTGGGCTCATTTGCACAGCGGACGAAAAATCGTCTGAAAAATGTCCCATAGACTTAACATGGGGACCAAATCTGTGAGATCATATCTTTGGATCAGAAGGTCATAGAGACTTGGGGCTAGGCTCTTTTGACTTGGCCTATCAAGCAGCCAATAATTAGTGACTTCATAGCCACGCCCTAGCAACATATTACAGCACCCTAGCAACCGGTGCCGAATTTTGCCACTGCAAGCACCATTCACATTTTCTTCAGGAAATGTACATTCTAGTTATTATTCTTCTCCAAAGTGAATCGCATTTGAGAGGGCCTAAACGTGCTCGAAAACTCACAAAACTTTGCACACGCGTCAGAAGTGGTGAAAATTTACGTCTGTTATGGGTTTCGGACTTGGGCGTGGCAAAATGGCTCGATAGCGCCATCTAACGTACAGCCCCACTCGCTACATTACACTAGGGCTTTGAAATTCGGTACACACATTTATCAGCCCAGTACCTACAAAAAATTATCTTGGAGCGAAATCCGAAACCAAACAGGAAGTCAGATATTTTGAATTAATTCACTGTTTTTTGCTTTTTCCAGACGTTGTACTTTAACGAACTCCTCCTAGAGATTTAATCAGATCAATGTCATTTTTGGTCAGTCTAATCTAAAGGCCTTTGTGACGTTAAATTGTGAAGATCTAGAGATTTCACTGAAGGGCGTGTCCGTGGCGGTCTGACAAAGTTTGATGTCTTCGCCATGAAAAAGGAAGTTGTTGTAACTCAGACAAACAATGTCGGATCTGCCCCAAACTTCACATGCTTTATTAGAGTCCTAACCTGAAGACATCTTCATAACAATATTCAGTTACAGTCATAGCGCCACCTGCAGGCAACAGGAAATGACATGTTTTATACTGTGATTAACCAGATCAACATCAAATGTTGTCAGTCTAATCTCAAGACCTTAGCGATGATAAATTTCAAAGATCTTGAGTTTTCGCTGAAGGGCGTGTCTGTGGCGGCCTGACAAAGTCTAATGTTTCGCCATGAAAGAGGAAGCTGCTGTAACTTAGGCATACAATGTCCGATCTGCCCCAAACTTCACATGTGTGATAAGAGTCCTGGCCTAAAGACATCTATATGACAATATTTAGTTAGTCATAGTGCCACCTGCTGGCAACAGGAAATGGCATGCTTCACAATGTAATTCACTACCAGAGTCACATTTCATTATGCCACGAAGTACCAAACATGCTAGAGACACGTTAAATCATGCAACACTTGGCTGAGTGCTAATTTATGCGATTAACGCCACGAAAGAAACAGGAAGTTGTTGTAACTCAGGCATACAATGTCCGATCTGCTTCAAACTTCACGTGTTCAATGATAGTCCTGGCCTGAAGACATCAACATGGCAAAATTCAGTTACGGTAAAAGCGCCACCTGTTGGCCGCAGGAAGTGTGGCATTTCGAAATGACTTTGGCATAATTCTCCTGTATTCCCTCACTTAAATGCATGACGCCCACTTTTCGCTGTTTTCCTGAGGCCAATGGGTGGCGGTGAGCCCGGGTGCGAGGGCCCTCTTGTTCTTCTAAGGATTATTATTATTTTTTATTTTTATTTATTTTTTTTTTTTTCCGTCTTCCGGGGCTTTTTGGGGGCCTTTACATGCTCAAAAACTCTTGAAAATTGGCACACACATTGGAATCCGCGGCCATTAGGACGCCGGAGAGGCTGGTACCTGGGCGTGGCAGGGGGGCTCGACAGCGCCCCCTTGAAAAAAGTCTGAAAATTTGGTCCATATATTAAACATGCTTGCACGTATTAGTATGAAACTCGGTACACATATAGACCTCATCGGGCCGAACAACTTTCGCGCTCTAAGTTAATCGCCACGCCAACAGGAAGTCAGCTATTAAGGGTTGTTTGAAAAACGCATGCTCTGGAATTTGATATACTCCTCCTAGACGATTAATCCGATCGCCACCAAACTCGGTCAGCATGAAGTCAAGACACTGATGATTAAAAATTGCCAGGGGATTTTTGATATCTCGAACGGTTTGGCCGTGGCGAGGCAACGAATTTATGGCGAGAAAAAGGAAACAGGAAATGTGTTATAACGTCTTAATACATATATTGATCTTTATGAAACTTCACGAGTGTGTTCGTTATAGGAGTCTGATCACATGGATGTGACTATTGTGAGTCAAAGTTATAGCGCCACCAACTGGCAGCAGGAAGTGTATCACTTTTTTAAATGTTTTGAGATCACCCTCTTATTTTTACCTGATTTGCTTCAAACTTCATCAGTGTAATGTCAATACACAGCAGATGTAGACCTATGACAGGATTTTTGATATTTGAAATATTGTTGCCATGGCAACAGGTCAAACTGTAATAATATTCTTGAGTGTTTTTGAGGCTCTTAACATGCTTCAAATTGCATGAAACTCGACACACACATCAATATTGTCAACCAGTAGACATGGACAAAGCCATAGAAATGGGCGTGGTGGAGGGGCTCAGTAGCGCCACCTTTTGACAAAAGTGGGGGGTTAGTTTTTCCTACAGTCACCAAACTCGGTACACATATTATTCTCATCAAGCCGGACAATTTTCTAATTTACATTCATTAGCTCCGACCAACAGGAAGTCAGCTATTTTGGTTTGAATGTTAATTTTTTGAAAAAACAGGCTATGAATTTTATACTACTACTCCTACAGGGTTTATCCAATTTACACCAAGCTTTTTTTAACTTGTTGCTAACACATTGAAGTTGTTTAATTGCAAACGGATTTTGGATATCTCAAACGGTTTGGCCGTGGCGAGGCAACGAATTTATGGCAAGAAAAGGGAAACAAAGTGTTATAACTTCTGCATACATTAATTGATTTTGATGAAACTTTGGCTTAGTCTTCGTTGTACAAGGCTGATCGCAGGGATTTGACTATTGTGATTCAAAGTCATAGCGCCACCAACTGGAAGCAGAAAATGTGTCACTTTCAGCATACATTGAGATCACCCTCTTATTTTTACCTGATTTGCTTCAAAATTCATCAGAATAATGTTAAAACTTGGCACATGTAATCCTTTGAAAATGGGCAGGGAGGAGGGGCTCTATAACGGCACCTTGTAGTGCAGTAAATGTGGAGTGAATTTGACATAGTCCTTTGATGTTTAACCGTTTTAAGTGCCTATTGCCCGCTGTGCACAGTTGCCCTGAAGCCACCGGGGTGGCAGTGCCACCGGGCTTGGGCCCGCCATCGCTGCTCGCAGCTATATTTATTATTATTAGGGCCCAAGCGAAAATTCGCGCAGGGCCCTCTTGTTCTTCTAAGGATTATTATTATTATTTTTTTTTTTTTTTTTTTTATTTTTTTTTTTTTCCGTCTTCCAGGGCTTTTTGGGGGCCTTAACATGCTCAAAAACTCTTGAAAATTGGCACACACATTGGAATCCGCGGCCATTAGGACGCCGGAGAGGCTGGTACCCGGGCGTGGCAGGGGGGCTCGACAGCGCCCCCTTGAAAAAAGTCTGAAAATTTGGTCCATATATTAAACATGCTTGCACGTATTAGTATGAAACTCGGTACACATATAGACCTCATCGGGCCGAACAACTTTCGCGCTCTAAGTTAATCGCCACGCCAACAGGAAGTCAGCTATTAAGGGTTGTTTGAAAAACGCATGCTCTGGAATTTGATATACTCCTCCTAGACGATTAATCCGATCGCCACCAAACTCGGTCAGCATGAAGTCAAGACACTGATGATTAAAAATTGCCAGGGGATTTTTGATATCTCGAACGGTTTGGCCGTGGCGAGGCAACGAATTTATGGCGAGAAAAAGGAAACAGGAAATGTGTTATAACGTCTTAATACATATATTGATCTTTATGAAACTTCACGAGTGTGTTCGTTATAGGAGTCTGATCACATGGATGTGACTATTGTGAGTCAAAGTTATAGCGCCACCAACTGGCAGCAGGAAGTGTATCACTTTTTGAAATGTTTTGAGATCACCCTCTTATTTTTACCTGATTTGCTTCAAACTTCATCAGTGTAATGTCAATACACAGCAGATGTAGACCTATGACAGGATTTTTGATATTTGAAATATTGTTGCCATGGCAACAGGTCAAACTGTAATAATATTCTTGAGTGTTTTTGAGGCTCTTAACATGCTTCAAATTGCATGAAACTCGACACACACATCAATATTGTCAACCAGTAGACATGGACAAAGCCATAGAAATGGGCGTGGTGGAGGGGCTCAGTAGCGCCACCTTTTGACAAAAGTGGGGGGGTTAGTTTTTCCTACAGTCACCAAACTCGGTACACATATTATTCTCATCAAGCCGGACAATTTTCTAATTTACATTCATTAGCTCCGACCAACAGGAAGTCAGCTATTTTGGTTTGAATGTTAATTTTTTGAAAAAACAGGCTATGAATTTTATACTACTACTCCTACAGGGTTTATCCAATTTACACCAAGCTTTTTTTAACTTGTTGCAAACACATTGAAGTTGTTTAATTGCAAACGGATTTTGGATATCTCAAACGGTTTGGCCGTGGCGAGGCAACGAATTTATGGCGAGAAAAGGGAAACAGGAAATGTGTTATAACTTCTGCATACATTGATTGATGTTTATGAAACTTCAGGAGTGTGTTGGTTGTAGTAGTCTGATCACATGGATGTAACTATTGTGAGTCAAAGTTATAGCGCCACCAAATGGCAGCAAGAAGTGTATCACTTTTAAAATGCTTTGAGATCACCCTCTTATTTTTACCTGATTTGCTTCAAACTTCATCAGTGTAATGTCAATACACAGCAGATGTAGACCTATGACAGGATTTTTGATATTTGAAATATTGTTGCCATGGCAACAGGTCAAACTGTAATAATATTCTTGAGTGTTTTTGAGGCTCTTAACATGCTTCAAATTGCATGAAACTCGACACACACATCAATATTGTCAACCAGTAGACATGGACAAAGCCATAGAAATGGGCGTGGTGGAGGGGCTCAGTAGCGCCACCTTTTGACAAAAGTGGGGGTTAGTTTTTCCTACAGTCACCAAACTCGGTAAACATATTATTCTCATCAAGCCGGACAATTTTCTAATTTACATTCATTAGCTCCGACCAACAGGAAGTCAGCTATTTTGGTTTGAATGTTAATTTTTTGAAAAAACAGGCTATGAATTTTATACTACTACTCCTACAGGGTTTATCCAATTTACACCAAGCTTTTTTTAACTTGTTGCTAACACATTGAAGTTGTTTAATTGCAAACGGATTTTGGATATCTCAAACGGTTTGGCCGTGGCGAGGCAACGAATTTATGGCAAGAAAAGGGAAACAAAGTGTTATAACTTCTGCATACATTAATTGATTTTGATGAAACTTTGGCTTAGTCTTCGTTGTACAAGGCTGATCACATGGATTTGAGTATTGTGATTCAAAGTCATAGCGCCACCAACTGGAAGCAGAAAATGTGTCACTTTCAGCATACATTGAGATCACCCTCTTATTTTTACCTGATTTGCTTCAAAATTCATCAGAATAATGTTAAAACTTGGCACATGTAATCCTTTGAAAATGGGCAGGGAGGAGGGGCTCTATAGCGGCACCTTGTAGTGCAGTAAATGTGGAGTGAATTTGACATAGTCCTTTGATGTTTAACCGTTTTAAGTGCCTATTGCCCGCTGTGCACAGTTGCCCTGAAGCCACCGGGGTGGCGGTGCCACCGGGCTTGGGCCCGCCATCGCTGCTCGCAGCTATATTTATTATTATTATTCTTCCGACTATTCGGGCACTTTTGAGACCCTTAACGTGCTCGAAAACTCTTGAAACTTTGCACACGGGTCAGAACCCGCGGCCATCAGGGCCGGGCTGAAGCTGGTACCCGGGCGTGGCAGGGGGGCTCAACAGCGCCCCCTTGAACGGGGTCCGAAAACTTGGTCCATAAATCAGACACGCTTGCATGTAATAATATGAAACTCGGTACACATATAGACCTCATCGGGCCAAACAACTTTCGTACTCTAAGTTATACGCCACGCCAACAGGAAGTCAGCTATTAAGGGTGGTTTGAAAAATGCATGCTCTGGAATTTGATATACTCCTCCTAGACGATTAATCCGATCGCCACCAAACTCAGTCAGCATGAAGACAAGACATTGATGATTAAAAATTGCCAGCGGATTTTTGATACCTCGAACGGTTTGGCAATGGCGAGGCAACGAATTTATAGCGAGAAAAGGGAAACAGGAAATGTGTTATAACGTCTGCATACATATATTGATCTTTATGAAACTTCACGAGTATGTTGGTTGTAGTAGTCTGATCACATGGATGTGACTATTGTGAGTCAAAGTTATAGCGCCACCAACTGGCAGCAGGAAGTGTATCACTTTTTGAAATGCTTTGAGATCACCCTCTTATTTTTACCTGATTTGCTTCAAACTTTATCAGTGTAAAGTCAATACACAGCAGATGTAGACCTATGACAGGATTTTTTATATTTTAAATATTGTTGCCATGGCAACAGGTCAAACTGTAATAATATTCTTGAGTGTTTTTGAGGCTCTTAACATGCTTCAAATTGCATGAAACTCGACACACACATCAATATTGTCAACCAGTAGACATGGACAAAGCCATAGAAATGGGCGTGGTGGAGGGGCTCAGTAGCGCCACCTTTTGACAAAAGTGGGGGGGTTAGTTTTTCCTACAGTCACCAAACTCGGTACACATATTGTTCTCATCAAGCCGGACAATTTTCTAATTTACATTCATTAGCTCCGACCAACAGGAAGTCGGCTATTTTTGTTTGAATGTTAATTTTTTGAAAAAACAGGCTATGAATTTTATACTACTACTCCTACAGGGTTTATCCAATTTACACCAAACTTTTTTTTAACTTGTTGCTAACACATTGAATTTGTTTAATTGCAAACAGATTTTGGATATCTCAAATGGTTTGGCCGTGGCGAGGCAACTAATTAATAGCAAGAAAAGGGAAACAAAGTGTTATAACTTCTGCATACATTAATTAATTTTGATGAATCTTCGGCTATGTCTTCGTTCTACAAGGCTGATCACATAGATGTGTCTATTGTGAGTCAATGTTATAGCGCCACCAACTGGCAGCAGGAACTTTCAGCATGCTTTGAGATCACCATCTTATGTTTACCCTATTTGCTTCAAAATTCATCAGAATAATGTTAAAACTTGGCACATGTAATCCTTTGAAAATGGGCGGGGAGGAGGGGCTCTATAGCGGCACCTTGTAGTGCAGTAAATGTGGAGTGAATTTGACATAGCCCTTTGATGTGTTACGTCCCAGGACGTATATTGTTTATTGTTTTGTCGTTCTGTGACTGTGTATGTGACACTGTCTCTCTGATGCCCAACAGCCTGCTGGGAAGTGTAGTTTTTTTTTCCCTATTTCCTCTGTTCCTCCCTGTCCTCTTGCAGGAGCCCAATTGATGCAACCTTTTCCTCGTTAGAGTATGGAGAGGAGCTTGCATTTACACCGCAGGAGCTGGCTGTTTCCCAGAGAGAGTGTGGCCTGTCTCCCCTCCCAGAACTTTTGTTGTCTTGGTTGTTGTGAAAGCCTCTTTAAGAGAAACCTGTTGTATTTGCTGGTGTGAAAGCTTCTTTAAGAGAAACCTGTTGTATGTGCTGTTGTGGCAGTTCTTAATGTTGCAGACGCAGTAGGGAGGCGGGTGCCTTTTTGTTTTTACTAACCCCTGTTTTCCCCTGTTTTTGGTTAGTGAGGCAGTCAGGTAAGAGATTTGTTGTTTATTTGATGTTTTGTTTCGATAGGTTATTTAGACTCCCTTACTCCAGTTAGCTTACTCCTTTTGTTTGTTACTTTGGCTTTAACCCCCTCCCGGAGCTAGAAGCGTCTTGTTAGTTATCCTTATCCATTTTGCCTTATCCTTGATTGTTATAAGAGACTTTGTTAAATAAACCTTTTGAAGAGTTATTTTGTGTTTGTGTGAGTTCTGGGAGTGCGGACTGAACCAACTCTCTCTCATTTTTGCCCTGTGTTTTTGAAGGGACATATCTTTTATTACTTTTTATTTCTATATGTTGCTCTCCCGCCACCCCTAGACAAAAGGGGGACGTAACAGATGTTTAACTGTTTTAAATGCCTATTGCCCGCTGTGCACAGTTGCCCTGAAGCCACCGGGCTTGGGCCCGCCATCGCTGCTCGCAGCTATATTATTATTTTTATAATTACTTATAAGTCATGCATTTGCTCTTTCAATGCGCATACTCATAATCCATTACACTGATTTCTTATTATTCACTGATGTATTAATTAGTCAGTCGATTCCATGAATGCATTTATAAAGATGCAACCTGCATCTGCATAATGTTATTATATTACAATGACATTTTAGAAATTCAGATTTATTTGTCAAATTAGTGAATATATTGGTATTAATACCTGTGTTGTTTTTATAAATTTATAAATACTGTGATTAATAATAGTTACTAAGCTCTATAAATGCATTGTTGAAGGCTTTAAGTCAAAACATAGGATGCAGTTTTCTTAAAGAAAATGTTAAGTAATCAAGAGAATGTGCACATTATACATTTTAAGTTGTTTTGCAAATGTAACTAATGAATAATAATTCCAATAAAAATAAAAGAGAAAGAAAGAAATCATTACAAACAGTTATTTTTAATGTTACATAATAGCAAAACACTGCAACAATATATGTTTTTAAAAGAATGGGAACAGCTGCTACAAGCAAACAGGCAAAGACAGTACTTGTCTTGCTATCTTCTTGACTGTGTGCAGTTTTAGTTAAGTATGGTGTGAGCTGTTGAATGCAATGACATTTATGACGTTTTACTGAATCATTAAAAATAGTTTGATTAACTCTGAGCTTTGAGCATCTAATCTTAAAACAATGATTTAACTGTGCTGTTAACATGGTGGGCTGCCCACAGTAAACTCTCATGCTGGCCCCACGGTGAAAAACTTTTGTGGGCCCTGTATGAGGTAACCCACCGGGGGCCAGTGTGCATTTTCTGTAGGCAAACCCACAGTGGGTTGCCCAGAGTAAACCCTCATGGGGACCCAAATGGGTAAAACTGCTGTGGGCCCCCCATGGGCTAACCCACTGAGGACCCGTGCGGGTTTTCCATGTGGGTTTCCTTTGGGGCCCCAAAGGGTTTGCCCTTGCCCACACTTACCCGTAGTGGGCCCACACTGGCATGTTTGCTGGGATACACTGGCATGTTTGCTTGTTTGTTGTATAAGCGCAAAGAAACTATCTCTCAAAGAGCTCCCAAGTAAGCCTACATTACTACTGAATGATAAAATTGCTTGAATTTTCAAATTGGCAAGGTTTAAAGGTGCCATATACTCCTTTTTCACAAAATGTAATATAAGTCTAAGGTGTCCCTTGAATGTGTCTGTGAAGTTTCAGCTCAAAATACCCCATAGATTTTTTTATGATTTTTTTTTTTAACTGCCTATTTTGGGGCATAATTAAATATGCGCTGATTCAGCGTGCATCCCCTTTAAATGCTCGCGCTCTCTGCCCCCCAAGCTCGCAACTCTATAACTCTATAACATTTCATAAACAAATTTCACACAGCTAATATAACCCTCAAAATGGATCTTTACAAAGTGTTCGTCATGCAGCATATCCGATTATGTAAGTATGGTGTTTATTTGGATGTTTATATTTGATTCTGAATGAGTTTGATAGTAGCTAGGCTGCAGCTAACAGAGCTAAAGCTAACATTACACACTGTTGGAGAGATTTATAAAGAATGAAGTTTTGTTTATAAATTATACAGACTTCAAGTGTTTAATAATGAAAATAACGACATGGTTCTTGTCTCTGTGAATACAGTAAGAAACAATGGTAACTTTAACCACATTTAACAGTACATTAACAACATGCTAACGAAACATTTAGAAAGACAATTTACAAATATCACTAAAAATATCATGATATCATGGATCATGTCAGTGACTATTGCTCCATCTACCATTTTTCGCTATTGTCCTTGCTTGCTTACCTGTATAAAGTCTGTTGATTTGCTGTGCTGCTCCAGACGTTAATACTGGTTTGTCTAATGCCTTGAACATGGGCTGGCATTTGCAAAAGTTTGGGGCGTACATATTAATGATCCCGACTGTTGCGTCACAGTCGGTGTTATGTTGAGATTTGCCTGTTATTCAGAGGTCTTTTGCAAAAATCTAATTTACCTAAGAAGGAGGAAACAATGGTGCTTGAGACTCACTGTATGTCATTTCCTACAGAACTTTAATTATTTAACTATGCCGAGGTAAATTCAATTTTCAATTCTAGGGCACCTTTAAAAAGACTGTGTTGATAAATTTACTAATGAACATTTGCAGTAATTTCCTGCTTTTGTAAATGCGAAATCTGCGAGAATGAGTACAATTATGCACAATACTTGCACCAAAATTTAGACCCTGTATGGCATCGATTTAATATTTATGTATCAGTATTAGATTGTGGTACTGTACCAAAGCCAAAATTGTGGTATTGAGCCATCCCTACATTAGCTCAGACAGACTGGAGCCACTTCATTTATGGTCCTAGATAGTTGATTTGGAGTCTGGAGTGTTGAGTTTTTGCATGAAATTGTTTAAACGAATCATCTGGAAGATTCATTTGTCTGGTTGGCCCTCAAATCTTACACCAGACACCAAAAACAACTGCAGAGTCAAGATGACTTAAGGCTGCAAAAAATCAGCCTGGACCCCCAGCCACTAACACCTACCCATCCCTACCTACCCAATATCTATGAAAAAACACCTGAACTTAGATTTTGGTGGACTTCATACGTACAAAAACTAATAGTGGCCCACAGCCGATTAGCAGAAGTATTTCAATAAGACAGTAATAAAGTGTATAGCCGGACACCTACACAATAATAACATATTTTGAACACCCTTTAGAATACATCATTAATTAATTTATACTTACAGGTTTTGATTCTGTGGAGCAAGTTGGCCAAATAAAGGGGTTACTGTCCCATCTTTAATGGATAAACATTTTGTGAATCCCATTTAGACCTCACGGAGATTTGAGAAGCAATTGTCAGAAGGTTATACTGCTGTTGTATAGCTGTGGTAATTTTAAACACTGACTCATCAGATCCTTTGGAAGTGTTTACAAAGAAAATGAGCTTTTTCTGAGCAGAAAACGGTGTCTTCTCAACATGTATTGTTGTGGCAAATTCAATGTTTCTTCAGTTCTGGTCTCAAAGAAAACTCTGAGTCGAAGTTCTAGGTTCCAGGAGTTTAACCTTATTGACAAGCAACAAAGTGAGATGCCAGCTCCACATCTGAATCTCTCTAGCCAGGGCACAGTTTTTATAAATTTTTCTTATCTTTTAAAACAGTGTAAGATCCACCCCTACATTTTTTTTTCCATGATCTCATTTACAGGTGCTCTCCTCCCTTTCTCTTCCTGGAGTCTCCTAAAGGGATAGTTCACCCAAAAATGAAAATTTGATGTTTATCTGCTTACCCCCAGTGCATCCAAGATGTAGGTGACTTTTTTTCTTCAGTCGAACGCAAATTATGATTTTTAACTGCAACCGCTGCCGTCTGTCAGTCAAATAATAGCACTAGATGGGAACTTCAACTATAACAGTAAATAAAACTTGCTTAGACAAATCAAAATTAAAACCTGCGGCTCGTGACGACACATTAATGTCCTAAGACACGAAATGATCGGTTTGTGCGAGAAACCGAACAGTATTTATATAATTTTTTACCTCTAATACACCACTATGTCCAACTTCGTTCAGCTTCCTGTTAGTGAGGTCAAAAAACGCGTTCTGTTGACGGAAGTGATGTCTCGCCCATATACTTCAATGAGCGCAAGACATCACTTTCATTGTCAGAGCGCGATCAGACCTCACTAGCCAGAAGCTGAAAGAAGTTGGACATGGTGTATTAGAGGTAAAAAATTATATAAATACTGTTCAGTTTCTCGCACAAACTGATCGTTTCGTGTCTTAGGACATCAATGTGCCATCACGAGCCGCAGGGTTTAATTTGGATTTGTCTATGGAAGTTTTTTCAACTCTTATTGTTCAAGTTCCCAATCACTGCTATTATTTGACTGACAGACGGCAGCGGTTGCAGTTAAAAATCATAATTTGCGTTCGACTGAAGAAAAAAAGTCACCTACATCTTGGATGCCCTGGGGGTAAGCAGATAAACATCAAATTTTCATTTTTGGCTGAACTATCCCTTAAGTACTCCCCAACATTTTTACCACAATCACTTCACCAATTAAATTGCAAGTGTTGCTTATGCATGAGATAATTATCTTTGTAAGGGTGGCCGACTGCCAACTAGTTTACATCTTTTGACTTAATCTCTTGTGGTGGAATTCTGCCAATTAATGGTTCTCTTTCCCTTTCTCATAGGCAAAATGAAACATTGTTTTAAAAACAATCAACACTCCCCATAGGCAAGAAGCCTTCACATGACACCCTTAAACATGATCTCATTCATTTCACATTCTCCTGTTGTCTGGTGGAAAACTACCAGCAAAATATGCTTAGTGGCCAAGTTAACTTCTCAGTTAACTTGGCCACTAAGACTTCCCTTATAGTCACATAGGCCAAGAGGCCTCTAAACACTTCTAGCTTTTATAGTAAGCAAACTAATTCTACAATTGTTTTCTATAGGATGGATAAAATACTCCATCACGTCTTAATGCATTTGGGGAATGCCTTAGCGGGAACCGGTGTCTGAAATGCTATCAAATCACGGCAATCATATTGGCCGGCGACAGCCTATGACGTCACTACTAGTGCAACCCGAACATACATAAGGAGCGCCTAGAGAACAAGTCATCCACTTATCAAAGGGACTGTTGAGCAGGTAGCCCCGAGGCATGGCAGGGAGATGCAGTGTCTTGTTCCCTGTTCTCAGGGAACCATGGTTACACGCATAACCTGAGACCTTCCCTTTCGAAAGGGAACTCACACTGCATCTTAACGCATTTGGCGAACAAAATACCCACGCCGCCATGCTGAGGGGAGTGCATGCCAAAAAATGGTTGTGACAAATATCAGAAACAATTTCAAATTAAATGCCAAAAAACACTCCTTCTAAGGTTCGCAAAGGCCGTTAGTGACAGCATTCCCTACGGCCACCACCCAAGCTATAAACCACAAAGAGGCTTCCAGAAACATCTAGAGGCCTACCAAGGCCGCTCAAAGGCTTGGAACCAACAGCTTCAAACAGAAGGAGTCCCTTTAAGGGAATGTGGCCAGGGAGCCGAAAGGAGCCCCGGCCAGTCACTTCTCAGGGGAGCATAGTCTACCCTGACTGCCACCAGGGAGTCTGGCCTGGTCCTACTAAGTAGTAACCTATTCTGGCCAGCAACCTGTCTGTTAACAAAACAGAATCTCTAAGGCACTAGCCTCCAGAGGAGGGGTCCAGAAAGAGGGACTGCAAACTGGCAGTAACTGGCAGTAACCAACTCAGACCGGACGTAGAGATGTGCATCCTGGGGAGCAGGACTTGGCATAGCGCTTTGAACCCTTGCAATCGAGGGGAGTTACTCTGCTCAACCTAGGATCTACAGAGCGCTTCTTAACAAGCACTCTGGAGGCTGAATACTCTAAATAAGATCCCTAAAGAGAAACATACCTCCAGCTCCAACAGGAGCTGATTGATCAAAGGAGTTCTTACTAAAAAGAACCTTTTAAACATCAGTGACCAACTCGGGGGCGAGGTCCTCAGCCTTAAATACTGACCTCCCAGGGAGGTCTCACGAGAGACCTTCAACCTTCCGATCAGACCTCGGGAGCGCAGTACTCTAAAGAATGACCCTCAATGCGAGGTGAGTACCCACTGGACTCAACCAAGATAAGTATTGACCAAGCTCAATGCAAGTACCAGGGAGGCTCCTAAAGAGCCTACACTCTGATATAATTCTAGGGAGTCAGAAGACTGTCTTAGCTGGAAGTGCTAAAGACCTACTCGACCCAGAGGATCTCCTTCTAGGAGGCCTGCTTGAGGGCCAACTACTTGGTAAAGATCTAAAACTCCAGGCCTAGTGTCAGGGAGGCTCCAATGGAGCCTTAGCTACCTGATAACAATCTGCTCAATTCTATGGTACTAGGAAACTCAGGAACCTAGCTCAACCCGGAGGATCGCTTTCAAGGTGACCCAAGGAGGGCCAACTACTTGGTAGCAAATCTAACTCCAGCAGAGATAGCCACTAGAGGTATGCAGGCTTGGAATACTCGTTTACATTGCCATCACGAGCCGTGTACTCAGAATATCACTATCTTCCTTTAAAACAAGGGGAGTACAAAACTATGCAACTGGGCTGACGAGGAGGCCTGTCAGGGCCTACTACCCTAGCATAACACGACCACAGGCCTGAGGCTAATGGGAGCGTGCGCAACTCACCCTGAAAGGGGGGAGTACTCGACATGCTCGACCTGAGCATCACTGGTGTTGGGCACATATGGGGCACAGAGCTCTGGGAGCAAAGTGAGCTAACCTGAGAAAAGCTCAAAGGTAAAAACCTGAGCAAAATCTCTTGCTCCAAGACGAAAAAGGCCATCTGAGTTCAGCTCTGGAGGAATGGAGGCCCCAACAGAAAGAAATTCCACAGGAGGGGCCTGCAACACTCTTCTCCGCGACTTGATGATAATCAAGGAGCCTTTGGTGGAGAGATGCTCCAATCTCAAACTAGACAAAGCTGCTACCAAAGCTCTGCAGAGCGGAGACTTCAGCATAGTGCTTTCCACTCTCTAAACAACGAAGTCTAACAATGCTCAAGGACAACCACAGGGGAGGCTTTCAACAAAAGCCTACAACACCTGGCTATTTGTCTGTGCCTAACACCACCAGGGAACTGCCACTTGCATTAATAACCTAATGCAGAAGGCGGGCCCCGGCCGGGGACAACTCTCACAAAGAGAGGAAGTGTACTAGGATCACTAGCTGCTAGTCTTAAGCTGGAGAGGCTCTCCTAGGAGTAGCCTACTCCGGGCTACTGCATGCTAGGAGGTGGAAAGCTTAACCACCTCTCTCAAAAAAGATGTATTCCTGAGTACAAGCCTAGGCCAGATATTTGGGCGGCCCAAAAGAATGTCCAGCACACATGCACTCATGACCTTCCTGGAGCTCAATAAAATGGAGACTTCAGCCTAACAACTCTAAAGAAAGGAGGCCGGCTCACACAACACTCAGGGTAACTGAGAATGTTGGAGCACAGCATAATCTGCCACCATGTATGTCCTGCCATATACAGACAGGACTGGCTTCATAACACAAAAACGTGGGTGTAGAAAGGAAACACGCAACTAGGGTTGCCAAGAGAGACACTCAAGTGCGAGAAAACCACCTTATACAGGCGAATGCGTGCTCTTTGTTAGATTTTGCTGTATTTGGCCATGCAGTCGTTTGGGTGGCTCACCAATGTATTAGATTTCTCTAATACATAAAATAAGTTAGCTTGACCAGAGTTCTTGTGGGGAGAAGAATTTATTGAAGGTAGTAGTGTAGCACAGTTCTTCAGCAGCGATGTTAGCGTGTCAGCCTTCAAAACATATTAACCTAAAGTTCTGTCTGTGGGACAGAACTTTATACATGACATCAAAAGGGCTACAAACAATAGAACACTGTTAGGACCTCCCACAGGAGATCGATCTTCCCTGTGATCTGCTCTGAGCAATGCTGTTTCTTTGTCATTCACACCCATCAGTTGCTGTGGGCCATATGTCTGTAGAGCCATTTGGTTCACACCTTTACAAACACAGAGTTGGTTGCATCTGAGGCACAGTCACAATGTAAATGCATCTAACTAAAGATAATGAAAATACACATAATCTTTCATCTTATTCCAAACAAACAATGCACAAGTAATGTGTGTGATAGATGTAAAGCTTGCACACACACCTACACATCACTCATCCAAACATAAATAGAGCATTGATTACTGATATAGAGGATGCATCCTAAATCAGCTAAACACTCTCATAACAAAAAAAAACCTGTCCTGCTTCCCTCGAGAACAGACAGACAAACGAGAGTGGAGCTTCCTCGGAGGGAAACGCTCACAGTGCATGCCGACAGAACTCTCAAGCACTGGGCATGCATGCTCTAACAAAGACGCACGAATCAAGTGTGTTACCAGGTAACTATACATGGATGTGCACACTGACTGAGACATCTGTAAACAGCCGTTCTTACCTTTTGAATAGCATTTCAAACAAAACAGTCCCTGAAAGACGAAAGAAGATGACTTGTTCTCTAGGTGCTCCTTATGTGCGTTCGGGTCGCAATAGTAGTGACATCATAGGCTGTGATAGCGTTTCAGACACCGGATCCTGCTAAGGCATTCCCCAAATGCGTTAAAAGGGACCTATTATGCCCTATTTAACAAGATGTAAAAATAGTCTCTGATGTTCCCAGAGTGTGTATGTGAAGTTTGAGCTTAAAATACAACACAGATAATTTTTTATAGCATGTTAAAATTGCCACTTTTAGTGGTTGAGGACGCGCTATTATGTCACTCTAGAAAATCACTGTAAGAGCTGAATAAAACACTGCAAGAGTGCATTAAAATATTATCCATAAACTTTGCTGTCATCCTTTCAAAACTGCTGAAAATTATACCATTTTAAGAAGAGTGATGATTATATCTCCCCTACTGAAATACTCAACTGTTCTTTTAAGATATTTTGAGATAAAAACAAATTTGTAGTTCTTTTATGTGTGTCACACCATAGGACACCAAAGTACAAAAATGGTAGTTATTGCATTAAAGAGAGTGAGGGGTATTAAATTAAAGTATTTTTTTATTTAACCTAGAATGTGTCAAAGAAGAAATAAAATTTAATTTTGATACAAACAATACCAACATGTGTTTTTTTTATTTATTGTTATTTTTTTTATAAAAATTAACAAAACGAGCGATGATTCCTTTACAGAGCAAATATCTTTTAAACTTTAACACCCCAATAGAATTTAATAGAATTCATTTGTTTATTAAAGAAGAAACAATATTTCATTTTGTTACATAATCAACCATGTTTTAAAAAATCACATTTTTTAAAGTATATGGCTGCTCTTTTTAAGGCATCACTTCCATTTTTTTTTTCTTTTTTACTTTGCATCGTTTTCTAAGATCTTTTCCCTTCTTTTCCCTTTTTCTCTCAAAAATAAAGTAGTATCACATTTTATGCTTATTTTCATGACACTTTTTAACAGTACAAATTTTCTGCAAAACATCAGAAAAACAAAATCAATGTAATTATTGCATTTAAGAACACTGAAAATGATAAAAAATAAATAAGTTGAACAATCCTTTTTAATTATTTAAAGTGCTTCTTAAAGAGACCTTGTCCTCTTGTCTGACATCTTGTCCTCTGGTGGTAACATTATCTGTCACACCATAGGATGTTTCAGCCTTCTGAGTCAGTTGGCCTTACTATTTGTAGCTAACCTGCCATTAGCAGTTGCATAATTTTCCATGATTATGTAGTTTAATATACATAAAAAATACATAAATAATATATATATAATTTAGTGGTGTCACACCAATGGACAACAAAACTTAACACTTAGTGTTCCAAAAGATGAATTGGATGACAAAATAAAATTACCCATCTATCTATAAAGTCCACACATCCCTGCTAAAATGGTTTGGAATTGCGATATAAAAAAGATAAATAAAATCATAACTTTTGCACCTTTATTCTACTACTACTACTACTAGTTGTAGTAGTAGTAGTAGTAGTAGTATAGTATCAGTAGTCTGGTGGATTTTGAATTAAAATGTACTGTAAATTAATAGGAATGCTTTAATAAATATATAAAATAATGATAATGATAATAATAATTGCAAGAATATTTAAATGTTGCATTTACTAATATTTATGTTTAAAAAGCTATTACAAATAAAATACAAATAGCAATATGACATGTTTGACAAGATTTTATGTTTTGATACAATTATTACATTATTATTGTAATAAAATGTTAATAATGTCATACTTATTACATTATGTGCAGTTTTTACATTATGTACTGTTTTTACATTATGAGTTGCTGCAGGGTCGTTCTTATAAATTTTGTTATTTTGTCTTGTGGACTATATGGGAAATAGCTTATTCAGGAAAATACTAAATAATAAATGACATACAACTTTTACCCTCTTATTTTGTTAAAATGATTAACATTTTGAATTTTCTTCAGGAGGTATGTAAACGTAAGAGCAAAACTGTATATAAAAGACACTACCTAGATGAATGTCCAAAAAGCTCCTATAACAGGTTTGTATGTTTTGTTTCCTACAGCACGATGGAGGGTTTGAAGTTTTCTAGCAACACCATGCAGGTGAGTTTTGTTTGTCAGCGCTGCAGTCAGCCACTGAAGCTCGACACATCCTTCAACGTCTTGGACAGAATGACTATCCATGAGCTCACGGGTATGAACATACTGCATACTGCACAGTAAGAGAGAGCTGAAGTTATTTCATTAAGATTGAGTCTTTTTTTTTTTTTTTTTTTTTCAGCTCCATTAGTGACTGTAACAGCCAATAAACAGTTGGATTGCAGCGAGGGCAGTAGCTTCCCTGAGGTGAATACATCACACCAGCAAGCTTTCTTTGTGATCTTGCTGGCTCTCAAGTGTACAGGCACTTTTCCATACACACAAAAAGTGGCGTGGAATGCAGCGGTTGCTTTGGTAATAAACAATGATGACTGCTCATTTTAGGGAGTAAAAATATCCTGAATCTAAGTTCATTAGTATATTTGTCATTGAACAAAGACTTTAAAGACTTTCTTCGGCACATTTCCTTCATAATTGAAATTTAATCATAGTGTCCTCAGTGGCTCAGATGCAGAGAGTCTATGGAGACTCTTATGTTTGTTGGTACATCCAATAACAGTACATTTGTAGTTTCTTTTTTCTTTTCTTTTTTTTTGGCACAGACATCTCCAGCTGCTGTGACACTATGGTATCTATGCTAACAGGGCAGATCATCACCAGTCATGGGTGTGGCTTCCCTCCACTCTTACATGAGAGTTGGAGATACTGTTTATGATTTATGGGTATTATAAATAAAGGAGTGGGTTGATTTATACCATTTTTGGCTGGTTATTTACACACACTGTGGACAACACATCTGTGTTCAAACAACTTATAATGAACTTTACATAATAGTTCCCCTTTAAAAATTGATTGGATAAGTAAATGAAGAGATGATCCCAGCTAACCAAAATACGTGACTGTTACGTAACTGCAACGTAATTTGGTGACCAAACTTTCGTCGTGGCGACGTAACTAGTTACATCGTGGCAACCGGAAAAGTGAAAGGTGCCTATACGTCGCCACAACGTAACTTTGTGACGTTGCCAGTTAGTAACTGCGACGTCGTGGCAACGTTGTGTATCAATAGTTGTGTGTTGGTCATCAGTTGGTAATTCTTATATTTATTTATTTTTCTATGGGCGGACATGCAGTAGTTTAACCTAATTTATGTCCTCATTTGCCCAAACTAATGTAAAGGCTATTCCAACAGCTGTGAACGATGAATGCAGACTCGAAATGAATTCAATTCATTTATTTTGAAAAACACACAGAACATGAACAAAACTCCAAATAAAAATAATGAAATACACTCAAACTATAAATAAAAACATATAGCCTACAGCGAAACATAAAATAAAAGCATTCAAGACGTTTTGCTCTCAGTATCATTAAAAACATATGCTATGCTAACGTAACATTTTGCATAACATATATTTCAGACGATCAAGGAAATCACAAAGGTAAAAATATTAACAAAAGTACTTAAAGTAGACTGTGGGTAATGTTACTTAACCAATCTGACGCAGTTGTTGAACTTTATTGCTATAAAACTGACGAGAAACACGGAGAAACGTCGACGCTGTCCTCTCCAGCAGCTTGAATGTTTTCCCGGTTGCCATGGCAACTCTAACGGCCACCTGCACTAACGTAAACATAACAGTAAAAAAAGGTTTTGCGTCTTTCCAAAGTTAACTTTATACATTTTTATAAAAGCCATTTATTCGTTGTCACCTCGGAAAAATAAATTCTCCTCTCAGAAAAATTAACTTTACACTCTTATCAACATACTGTGGGCACGCGCGCACTACATTTGTGGAGGCGCGCGCTGTATGTCACGTCACTATATATAAAAACCAGTCATCCATACTCTGATTTGGTGAAAACAAACATTTTTTTTCTTAAGGGGACATTTCAGTCTTCCCAGCTAACCAAAATACGTGACTGTTACGTAACTGCAACGTAATTTGGTGACCAAACTTTCGTCGTGGCGACGTAACTAGTTACGTTGTGGCAACCGGAAAAGTGAAATTCCCGGATACGTTGCCACAACGTAACTTTGTGACGTTGTCAGTTAGTAACTGTGACGTCGTGGCAACGTTGTGTATCAATGGTTGTGTGTTGGTAATCAGTTGGTAATTTTTATATTTATTTATTTTTCTATGGGTGGACATGCAGTAGTTTAACCTAATTTATGTCCTCATTCGCCCAAACTAATTTAAAGGCTATTCCAACAGCTGTGAACAATGAATGCAGAGCTCAAAATGAATTCAATTCATTTATTTTGAAAAACACGCAGAACATGAACAAAAATCCAAATAAAAATAATGAAATACACCCAAACTATAAATAAAAACATATCGCCTACAGCGAAACATAAAATAAAAGCATTCAAGACGTTTTGCACTCAGTATCATTAAAAACATATGCTATGCTAGCGTAACATTTTGCCAACATATATTTCAGACGTTCAATCACAGAGGTAAAAATATTGACATAAAGTACGACTGTGGGTAATTAACCAATCTGACACAGTTGTTGAACTTTATTGCTATTAAACTGACGAGAAACACGGAGAAACGTCGATGCCGTCCTCTCCAGCAGCTTGAATGTTTTCCCGGTTGCCATGGCAACTCTAACGGCCACCAGCACTAATGTAAACATAACAATAAAAAAAGGTTTTGCGTCTTTCCAAAGTTAACTTTATACTTTTTTATAAAAGCCATTTATTCGTTGTTACCTCGGAAAAATAAATTCTTCTCTCAGAAAAATTAACTTTACTCTCTTGTCAACATACTGTGTGCGCGGCGCGCACTCCATTTGTGGAGGCGCGCGCTGTATGTCACGTCACTATATATAAAAAGCAATCATCCATATTCTGACTTGGTGAAAAGAAACATTCTTTTTTCTTAAGGGACATTTCAGTCTTGTGTCTGACGTTTAATTACACATTTTAAATGGCAAATTCTGGTAATAATAACATATAAAGAATGCGTAAATGATGGTATAATGAAATTACCAGCACATGACGTTGCTGTAACATTGCCAGTAAGTCATGGAATGACCATTATATTACGAATAGAGTACGTATCACGTCCTTGGTTTTTTTTATAACGTTAACTGACGACGTTGTGATATGGTAATTTGATGGTAATAATATTACGGACATACAACATTGTAGTTACGTTACTAGTAAGTCATGGAATTACCAATATATTACGAATAGAGGACGTATCTGGAACGTCCTTGGTTTTCTTATAACGTTAGGAGATCGTACTGACGACGTTGTGATATGGTAATTTGATGGTAATAATATTACAGGCATACAACGTTGTAGTTACGTTACTAGTAAGTCATGGAATTACCAATATATTACGAATAGAGTACGTATCTGGAACGTCCTTGGTAATCTTATAACGTTAGGGGGTCGTACTGACAACGTTGTGAGATGGTAATCTGAAGGTAATGAAATTACTGGCATGCGACGTCGTAGTTACGTTGTCAGTTAGTAAGTCATGAAATTACCAAAAAGTACGAATACATTACGTAACTGTTACGTCGTGTGTTAGCTGGGTTGTGTCTGACATTTAATTACACGTTTTATATTGCAAATTCTTGTAATAATAACATATAAAGAATGTGTAAATGATGGTAATGAAATTACGAGCACATGACGTTGCTGTTACGTTGCCAGTAAGTCATGGAATGACCATTATATTACGAATAGAGGACGTATCTGGAACGTCCTTGGTAATCTTGTAACGTTTGGAGAACGTACTGACGACGTTGTGATATGGTAATTTGATGGTAATATTATTACGGGCATACAACGTTGTAGTTACGTTACTAGTAAGTCATGGAATTACCAATATATTACGAATAGAGGACGTATCTGGAACGTTCTGGGTAATCTTATAACGTTAGGAGAACGTACTGACGACGTTGTGAGATGGTAATCTGAAGGTAATGAAATTACTGGCATGCGACGTCGTAGTTACGTTGTCAGTTAGTAAGTCATGACATTACCAAAAAGTACGAATACATTACGTAACTGTTACGTCGTGTGTTAGCTGGGATCATATTACCATCAGGCTTCTCAAGCCAACATCAAAGTATGTTCACACACTTTAGCTATTATGTTGGCTTGAGAAGGCAACATATTGTTATACTATTCAATTATTATTATTATTATTATTATTATGGGCCAAGTACCAAAGGTGCATAGGCACCTCTTGTTATTGTTGGGGTTCTTCTTCCACTCAAGTAGTCTATGGCAGCCCATAGAACCGTATGGTAACAAGTTGTGAAAATTGGCACATAATAGAGGTCAGTCCCAACATTAAACACACAGATTTTGGAGTCTCTAACTCAATCCCATGTTTAGACATACTCCTCTAAAGGTGACGATACACGGGATAGCTTTTTGAGCAATGTTGCCGGGCAATGTAGCCGAGCAACGTTGCTTGGGCACTTTCCCATTGAGAATGAGCAACAAATGTATATCTGGATACGTTAGATCGGTCGTGGGCAATTTTTTGAGATCCTCCAATCTAGGTATGCTCACATTGACCGTTTAACCGTTAACCGAAAGTAAGAATTTTAACAGATTAATACTATCAGTTAAATGTTTTTTTTTTTTTTTTTTTTTTTGCTGTTTGCTGCATGGTAAAAGAGTCTTGACTGAAGTTTTCGTGAGGATTTGTAGTTTATGGACTGTTTTGAGTTCGGTAATTACATCTAGAAAGTTAAAAGCATTGATGGCATCTAAAAAAGAGATATCGAAAAGCGAAAGGAAAATTATTGCCTCGACCGGCGACACAGTGGGGAGGACGCACGAGAGGAGACCTGCGCGTATAATTGGTATGTGTATAGCTACTGTAATACTACATTTACAAAGCTTATTAGTGGCATGCACTTTGATCACGAAAGTGAAAGTGCCTTTTGCGGTCGCATCGCGGTGCCCCCGCGTTCCCATTTCTCTCGATGTGAACCGTGAGCTCCAGTCCATTACAATTTAGGGCTGTGGTATACTTTATTTCCCGCATTCCGCTCAGTCTCGTGCGCGAGCCTTTCAAAGAAACTCCTTTGCCCATGAGCGTGGAAAGACGCGTTCGGTATGCACACGTGCACCGTCCGTGGTCATAACAATAACAATCCTTGAGGTAGGCCTGCTATTTTTATTTGACGGAAAAAATGTCTAAAATACCGGTTGTTCAAAGCTTCAATGGATTCACTGTGTTTTTGTTTTGTCATCTTAATTTGTTAAACATTTAAGTGAAAAATATTTAGTGTAAGCCTATTTATTTTATGCCTTTTATTAATTTTTTTTTTTTTTTCTGTTGTCAGAAACGCTGCAGTTGCGTGACAATTTGATAATGTGAATCCAGGTTCTGTTGTTTATCTGTTCTATATGCTGTTTGCATGTTAAAATAAACCCGTGGAAGACACAGACACTCGTCAATTGTATTTTTTATTTAATGTCATATATATGTCATATTATCATCATATAGGCTATACAATATTATAATCTTATCAGTTAACGGTTAATAATCGGATAACGAGCGTCGGTTGTCGGTCGAGAAATTTAACCGAAATGAGCATCCCTACTCCAATCAGAATGTTAGCAGCCGATCACGTGACCGGTTCGGAGATTTCAGAAAAAATTCAAACAAGATGGCGGCCTCTCACCGGCAGTGGAGCGGAGAAAAAGAATGTGAACTTATATCTTTTAACGCTAGTAAGTTGTCATGCGTCAACCCAAAACAGGGAATTTAACTCATATATTGCTTAAAATACCAACAACTGTCCAAAGTAATGTGTGTAAGCTGTAATTAAGCCATTAAATGTTTTCAGTTAAATACTAAAAAGACGGAGTTAGTTTAACGTCTGTAGTAGCGTAGGCTACAGGGCGTATGGCACATGAATGTAGCTTTTGATGCGATCAACGCGGGTTCGAATCCGCCTTTTGCTGAACTCGCTCTTCTCCCTTTTTCTATCACAAATAAGATCGGAAAAGGCATTTATTTTTAATAAAAATGAAGAAAATATTTGAAAAGGTGAAATAAAGTGCCTATAAGTGTTTATAGTAAGGTATTTATTGGGTTGACAATAGATTTGGTCCTCTCTGATTAGTTGCTGCCAACTGTCTGTTGCCCTAATTAGTTGCCCTGTGTCTCATCAGGTTGCCCGTTGACGGTAACATTGCCCAGCAATATTGCTCAAAAAGTTGCCACGTGTATCATCACCTTTAGGGGATTCATGCAATCACCACCAAACTTTCTGAACATGATGACAAGACACTGGAGATGCTAAATTCTGAATGATTATAGGATATCTCAAATGGTGTTGCCATGGCAAGGGTTTAAAGTAAGGACAAAAAAGGGAAACTGGTCTCATATCTACTAACTTGAGTTTTGACAACACTGTTGAAAACACTAATTTAGATATAATTATATTTAATAGGTATTCTATTTGGATACATATAGAAATTAACAAAGACTCATTACTGTCACAGTGTAGATTTTGTTTTTTATTTAAAGTGTTGAATCTTATGAGTCATCTTACTGATAAAATAGTCTCCCTCCCTCTCCCTCTCCCTCTCCCCTCTCCCTCTCTCTCTCTCTCTCTCTCTCTCTCTCTCTCTGTGTGTGTGTGTGTGTGTGTGTGTGTGTGTGTGTGTGTGTGTGTGTGTGCTTTTGTTTATATTACATTGTGGGGACCAAATGTCCCCATGATGTAATATAAACCTGAGTTCACCTACATCGTGGGGACCAGCCAGCGGTCCCCACAATGTAAATGGGTTTATAAATCATATAGAATGAGTTTTTGTGAAAAAGTAAAAGTTTGCACAGTTTCCTGTGAGGGTTAGGTTTAGGGGTAGGGGCAGGGTAGGGGGATAGAATGTACAGTTTGTTCAGTGTAAAATGCATTGAAGTCTATGGAAAGTCCCCACAATTCACAAAAACAAACATGCGTGTGTGTGTGTGTGTGTGTGTGTGCGCTTTACAGCCTTGATCAGTTCTTTAACCCTTTTCTTGGAGACCTGTCACTGTACTTCAGAGTTTAGCTCCAACCCTAATCAAACACACCAGAAGCAGCTAATCAAGCCAGTTCATTTGTTGGCCACTGAAAACATAGTATTCTGTAATTAGTTTGATAATTAGATTAATTAAAATATAAAACACATTTTGGTTTGAATGTGGATCTTTTTTTTTAAATCAGGCTATGAATTTTATACTAATACTCCTACATTTTTTATTTATTTATTTATTTATTTAAATTGCAAACTGATGTTGGATATCTTGAATGGTGTTGCCATGACGACTGACGAGGGATTAAAGTAAGGAAAAAAAAGGGAAACAGAAAGTGTCCCATACCTTGTAAAATCATTGTTTGATTTAAATCAAATTAAGATTGTATGTTTGGTACCTGAATGTATTTAAAATTAATGCAATATATGTTAGATCAATTTATTTGTTTTCTTTAAAATATTTCTTCTAAATCTCACTCTCACTGTCTGTTCTTCCCTTCCCCCACACTCCCTCAGTCTCACTCATTCTGTTTGTGTGTGTGTTTTACAATCTTGATTAGTGTGGGTTTTTTGTGTTTTCTAGATATGGGCATTACAGAAGATCATGTGCTTTATCACGTACAACACATAAATTAATTATTTATTGATATAATTCAAATGTATAAATATAAATATATAAATATAAAAATAAAAGTGGCTGTTTATAATAAACCCATATAAGTGAGCAGAAAAATTTAGACACATACCTTACTCTTACCTGAAACTGATATTAAAATCATTTTTGCAGGTTCTATGATTTGGCTCTATTTATTAATTTCATAATTTTATTTTCTATTTTCTAATTTTAATTTCTATAGCACTTTAAACAATTGTGCATGGTTGCAAAGCAAATATACATACATATAGAAAGTAGTAACATAAGTAAATATTTGTAATTATGACAAATAAAGAAAACAACATAGTTTGAAATGGTGAAAGAAATTCACGTATCTGATCAGAAGTTATATTACTTTAGTGTATTTCTAATGCATTCCAATGCACCTACTGTAATACACTTTTTCAATTAATGCTACTTTTATGGCCCGTTGCACTTTGAAATATGAACTGCAGCCCTTAGGGCTGTCCAAATATTATGAATTATTAAACGAATTATTAAACTAATTATGTTGACCAGTCCTCAAAAATTACACAAAAAGTTAAAATGTCAAATAAATTAAAAAACGTTAACTGCATGAAAAGTAAATCATTTTAATTCATGCATCACATTTAAATCCACAGCGTACTGCGAGATCGCCAATTCATTTAATTGCATTTTACATCAGGAGCAGTTGTGGTGCACAATTGAGAGTTGAAGCGCGCAGAGACAATCGGCAGAGAAATGTTACAGATGGTGTTATTCCATCTGAGTTCTCTGAAACACGAGTAGTTCAGTACGTTCACATTCTTCCACCAACAAACGGAACTGTCTGTGTTTTAGTGCATGCAGAAGAATAAAACTAATGTTATGCCAGTTTATGCAATCACTTCATGTTGCGTTAATGCCAGATCATGTCAAGATCATGTCATGGTAAGCAAAACATTCTTGATAATGAATGTTGCGTCAAATGCTTTATTTCTTCAACAGCTTTCTTGTTATATACAGGCCGTTTCATGTTTATTTTCACGCACCACTTACTGTGCCTATATTGAGACAATTCAGTCTTTTAATCCATATAATTTGTGCTGCCATTAATCTGATAATCTGAAAATCTGTTTACTTATAGCTGTATTTGTAACAGAGAGAGAGAGAACACAAAGTTACCCCAGTTTTACATTGAGTATATCTGTGTGGTGGCACAGCAGGTAAAGTGAGTGTTCTTCTGTACTGGTTCCTACATTCAATATACAAATATATATCTGTTCCAATTGTCTCACTGATGTTCACTGGATAAGAAAGTTACTGGTAAACTGGGGGTGTCTGTAAAAGGCATATTCTAAAGCTGTGACTTGACTTTATTGTAGCCTATTCAAAGCCCACTATAATGATGCCATTAGCACACTTCAAGTTTACTTGGAATGCCATAGCAATGTGTTTTAACGTCACTAACAGTTTGTTATCGGTATAATATTAATGTATGTTTAACACTCTTACAGTGTAATTGAATTGCAATTCTAATGTCACCAAAATACATTTGAAGCTTATGCTGAGTGAATTCTGCATTTCAAAACTTAAATACAAGAGTATATTTAAAGTCTACTAAAGTATACTTGGAATAGTTCTACTTTAGCACAAACTAGTATATTTAATACAACTTTTAGTTGAACTTCAGCACTGCTTTTAGACAACTAAAATGCATTTAGTGCAAAATTAGTTGTTCCAATTTAGCAGACTTTAAGTGTACCAATTTATAGCGTGCTACAAATACACTGAGTTATACTAAAGTACATAGAAATGAATTGTGCTTAAGTATACTATTTTTTCATTTGGGGGTGTTTTCACACACATATAGAGAAGTGTTAGGGCAATACAACATCATCAGTCACAGACATTTGCATTAGACTGGATTAATCTAAATGTATCTAAAATTTATCTGAAATGAATCTAAATTTAATTTATCTCATGGATGTGGCTGTTGTGGTTTGTGATCATATGGGCACCATCTGCTGCAGTAAATGTGGTGTATTCAAATGAATTTGACATAGTCCTTTTATGTTTAACCATTTTAAATGCCTATAGCCCGCCATGCACAGTTTTCCTGAAGCTACCATATAAAGTGCCTAAGAGTAGTCATTTAAAATTCAAAGCCTGATTTTTCACAAAAAAAATCCATATTCAAACCAAAATAGCTGACTTTCTGTTGATCAGAGTTATCCAGCTTGATGAGAACAATATGTTCTGTGTTTAGTGGCTGTAGGTAAAACTAATCCCCTCACTTTTGTCCAAAGTTGGTGCCATAGAGCCCCTCCTTCCTGTTCGTTTCTGAGGTTTTGCCCATGTCTGCTGGCCAACCACTGTGACGTGTTTGTTGAGTTTCATGCAATCTTAAGCATGCTAAGAGCCTCAAAAACACCAAAGAATATTATTAAAGTTTAACGTTTTGCCATGGCAACAGTAATATATCATATAAATCCTTTCACAGGTCTACACCTGCCCTCTTTTAAAAATTTACTGATGAAGATTGAAGCAAATCAGGTAAAAATAAGAGGGTGATTTTAAAGCATTTTGAAAGTGATACACTTACTGCTGCCAGTTGGTACTACTATGGCTTTGACTCACAATAGTCATATCCATGTGACTGACCTCCTACAAAGAACATATACAGCTGAAATTTCAGCTGAACACTAGCAGAATTTCACTGGAGGAAAAATTTAATCCAATGATTACCATAGCAACTGCCTAGCAACCACCCAGAACAACTTAGCAAATATCTTTTTTAAACTATTTTAAACTTTCTCAAACTAACATCAAAGTTGGTTTACAATTTTACTGTTCTAGTTTTCTCATTAATACTACAAGAAATTTGTGATCTTGAATTCTGTAAAAATTAGTGTGTTGTGTTAGGAGACCTTTTTGGAGAGCAAACAGGATGGTGTGGCTCGGAAATACATCCCACCCTCAAGGTATGAATACCCTGATGACACCTGTTTTTACACTTTCACATGTGTTCTGGATAGAGCTGCACAATTAATTGTTAAAAGATTACTATCTTGATCCAAACAATATTGTTTCCCACATGTATGACTTATACTTGTGGTGGTGGCCATTATAGTCTACTGCATGTGACAACAATAAATAAAAATTTTTTGGTAAAGATTTAGTTGACTGAAAGTTTGAGCATTTTAATCTTGGTTAAATAAAATCATAAATATTTTGGTCTAGTTTTTATTAATGAATATTACATTTTATTCACATTAAGGCCCAATCTTAATTCTATTTTATACACCTTTGCCTACCTCTACGCCTACCTCTTCCTCTTGCCCCTTGAAACAGAGTGGCAAGGAGTAGGGGTGAAAATACTCCCCCTAAGAAGCACCAACCTAGTGGAAAAAAAAAAAAAAAAAAGTATGCTAAGTATACTTGCAGCCAGACTAATTATCAGTATGTTTCAAGTGTGTTAATGATCAGTTAACTTAAAGTGTGCTATTTTGAAACAACTGATTTTGTACTAAGTATATTTTAGTTGTAATTAAGTTGTATAAAAATTTAAAAGTATAAAAAGCAATATACTATGAATATATTATATTAAACGTAATAGTATATACTGTATGCTCAGTGCCTTTGGCTTATTCCAAATACTAAAAATTACACACTTTGTAGTCAATAACAATACACTTTGTTATTACTCATACTTTGTATAATATAGTCAACATTTGAAGTGGATCAAAACCTTTAATCAGTTGTCCTAAAACCTTCTTCTTAGGGCAACTTTGCTGAAATTTTTGATCCACTTCAAATGTTGACTACTGTAGTTTAAATTACATAATCTCATACAATACAGTATTATAATTGTGCTACCATTTAAACACCGTTTAACAAATTACTTAGGTGACATTTTCCCAAAGTTGAATGCATTTGTTTTCAAGGCCATTAAAATAAATAAAATGTAACAACATCACTAATGAAGAGACATATTTCATTAACAAATCAAATGTTTTATTATTTAAACCTAACATGGTTTCAGCAAACCTTACCATGTTTTTTATTAAAGAAAAAAAAAATATTGGACCAATGGTGACCCTCAATACACAAATACAAATTACACAATATATTCCATTGTTTGATGAGCTTCTCATTATTGTGTCTGATGGCCGCTTTCACAGAGGCATTTGACTGCAGAAACTCATGAAGAACAGCATCTGTTAACAGAATATACAAAAGATATGAGGTCAGACAGAATGTTCAACTTTTTATTCATGTTTACAATAGTCTGTCTAAATCCTACATTGAACCAATATTATTTTTGAACAGTAAATTAAGATTAGCAGCAGGGAACTGTATCAGTATGGCATGTCGATATTGTTTTCGGTACATAGTCAAGCATACAACACTTTATGAATTAATATCGTACAGAATACAGGCCGATTTGACCAATCATATGAACGGGGCATTTTGGTGCTGCATTTATGTGTCATAAACCACCACACACAAACTCAAAAGGAGATATCAAGCCGAAATCTTGCTCTCCGTTTGTTAACTGGTAGACTACAACTTACCTCCAAATAGCAGGACTTTTCTCCGGTTCTTTCAGTATCGCGTAGGCCATTAAATTCCAAGCCGGTTGTTGTCGCCATCAAGGTAAGTCTGCGATATCACTTGATTGAACTGGTCAGAATTCCCAAAGACTGAGTGATGTATTGCACTTTCAGTGTTTTATTAAATAAATTGTACATTGCGACATTATACTTCACCTGAGTGAGGGGGATTCAGACGAGTACCATGACGTCAGCAGCTCTGATTGGCTGAAGGCAGTGAGCAACAAAATCTGATTAGTCACAAACCAAGTTGGAGAGACATTTGAATTCCAATAAGTCTCAACTCTCAAGTTCAACCACTCAAAATATTGTTTTGCATTTGTGTTGTTCAATATAGATTTGTGTGTACGATTGTAAAATGATTCTGCCAATGTAAACTTATTAAACATATTTACAAATATTTGGAAATTGTAGGCTACGCTTTATATAAAAATGGGCTTTTAATGCATTAGTCATACTGAAATAAATAAGCATAACAAGTAATAAAATGAATTACAAACATGAATAAGTAAACTTAAAAAATATACTCAAATTTAACTTTAGATACACTACAACTTCAGGATATTAATGTATTTTTTTTTTTAAATATACTTTCAGTGCATTGTTACAATAATAATTTTCAGCACACCGTTAAAATATACCACAAATATATATTTTTTTATAAAGTACAAATAAATACACTTTTAAAAAATAAACTTAACTTTCACTTCAAGTATATTTTTCTAAAATATATATTTTTTAGAAAATATACTAAAGTACAATTATTTTAAAGTGTGTTGTATTGTGAAAATATGATGCTAATATACTTTTTATATATTTAAAAATAGTAAATTTTTGTTAGTATATTTGCAATGTACTATAGAAAAAGGGAATATATTTAAAATACAATAAAGTATGTTTTTTTTTTTTTCACTAGGGCACTACTACACGTTACACATCATCGTATGAGCATCCGGGTTTTCTCAGGCGTCCTTTGTTGATACAGAACTTACAAGACTTGTAGATCATGTTGCAATAAGCACAAAACTGTAAGCACTGTTTGCTTACGTTGTGTTCATGTATTCATGGACATAACTACAACAAAACAATGCGTTGACACTTGACATGCAGTAAAGGATAAGCAAATTCCCTACCGACCCTTTAAAAATAAATGGTTAAACTATAACAACATTTTATAGTTTAACCATTCAATCAAACTGACTTCAACATGGAGTTGTTTTCCCATGTTCTAGTACATTTGCTCCATATACAGCTTTGAGGACAAGTGGCAGTAGTCATGAAATGCAATTTCATCTCATTTTGTTCCGCAAGATGTCAGCAGAGACACTCAATATATGATTTATGATGTTAACTGTTCTCTAGATATTAACTGTTCTGTTAAGGCACTTCAAACTGATGAACACAGTTTCAATCTCCCCTTTTGCCAAGACACCTCAAACTGCACCACACAGCCCTAATCCCCCTTCCGGAGGTATCTTATCTATGCAACGCAGTTCAAATTTCCCCTTTGGAAATTTCCCTCTTTGGAAAGTGTTCTGACTGTAATCCAGAGATATCTTAACCATGGGTTCTGCTCAGAATCCTGGCAGCAGCATTCTGTACGAGCTGCAGCTGTCTTATGGTCTTTTTGGGAAGGCCAGTGAGGAGCCCATTACAATAATCCACCCTGCTGGTGATGAAAGCATGAACAAGTCTTGACTGGAGACAAAGCATCTAATTCTAATTTGGGGCCTGGAGAAGTTTTGACATGCCCTGACATTTGTGCTTTTTTCAGTTGTTCATAAATATATTAATGGAAAAAGTGTCATTACACTGTATTCAACACAAACTAGGCTACAGTAATATGTGAGGAACATGTATGTACATGTTTGTGTTTTTGAAGGAATAATGTGTATGCGTGGTTATTGAAAAAAAAAAACTTAAGTCACTGAAATAAGGCCAAAAAAAGTATAGCAAATCTGTGTTTACAATACTTAAGGGTATTGGAGATTGTAGACTAGAGTTTTTGCTTCAAAATTATGTAAAAATTATGCTGCCTACTCCTTCATATAAAACAATATATTGATTTAGTTTTTGTAAGACACTTTTTGCCAAGAAACACAGTATGCGTGGAGGCATGAATCACCACTGAATAATGGACCATTCTCACCTGAGAAGACAAAAGAATTGCATAGTAATGAGCTGAAATGACTTGCATATTAATGAGGCATTTCAGTCAGGTAGGCTGTGAAAAAACCTTCTGTGATGTCTCAAGCTCATCATGCTATATGAAACATACAAAAAAATATTATTACAATATAAAGTAATGGTTTTATATTATACTTTAAAATATAATGTATTTCTGTGATGCAAAGAGTCTGAATATAGGCTTTTAGTTTAAAAGCATGCACATTTGGAGAAATATTGGATTCTCATATGCTTATGTCAATTTTCTATACAGAGGAGTTATATTTATTTAATATTCATTGTCATTACTATGAGCGCTGGGTTTTTCAATTCATACTTGAAGTCAGAGGGCGCTCTGAGACGATGAATGCATGTATTGACTGAATTTGTGTCTGAATAGTGCTGACTCCGTGGGCGTGGCCACATTAGCGGATAATGAGCTGAATCACTGGCTTCTGACATGGCTCTCTTTTCATACAGATTACATAAACACAGAAGGTTTGTTTTCGATTTGACTTACATGATTTAAAACCTGACATCTTAACGTTTTTTGAGACATAAGTGTATTTTTTCTGTGATTAGTATTCACTAAGTTACAGTTAATTTTCTGAGAACTATCAGATTGGACTTTTTTGAAAGGGAGACGAGAGATCACGCATCATGTTAGTTTTCTTTATTTTACAAAAAGCACAACATTTTGTTTTTACTCTAGTGTGTATACAAATAAAAGAAGATATTCTATAGTTTCAATTGATATATTACTTATGTCTCTATGACATGACAATGTGAAAAAAACCTGCAAAATGCTCCGGCGCGTTTTCAGACCTCAGAGTGTTAAGGACCATCCCAGAAAGCCCAACCCAGTTTTCCAGCCTGTCAAGAATGTTGTGATTGACAGTGTCAAGTGCAGCACTGAGATCGAGAAGAACCAGCACTGATAATTTACCTGTATCTGTGTTTAGGCGAATATCACTTATTATCTTTATGAGTGCTGTCTCTGTGCTGTGATGCAGTCGGAAACCAGATTGAAAGTTGTCAAAATATCCATTCAATCTTAAGAACTTGTTCAGCTGATTGAAAACAACTTTTTCAATGATCTTGCCTATGAAAGGAAGATTTGAGATTGGTCTGTAGTTGCTTAATATGGTGTTATCCAGATTGCTCTTTTTCAGGAGGGGCTTAACAACTGCAGTTTTCAGGGATTTTGGAAAAGTCCCAGAGAGAAGTGAGGTGTTTACCACTTCTAGAAGATCTGCTTCTAAACAGTTAAACACGCTTTTGAAAAAAGATGTGGGAAGTGTGTCAAGGGCGCAGGTTGATGTTTTAAAGGTGCCCTCGAATTAAAAATTGAATTTATCTTGGCATAGTTAAATAACAAGAGTTCAGTACATGGAAATGACATACAGTGAGTCTCAAACTCCATTGTTTCCTCCTTCTTATAGAAATCTCATTTGTTTAAAAGACCTCAGAAGAACAAGCGAATCTCAACATAACACTGACTGTTACGCCCCCAATATTTGCATATGCCAGCCCATGTTCCCAACATTATGAAAGGCATTAGACAAGGGCAGGCATTAACGTCTGGATCTGTGCACTGCCGAATCATCAGACTAGGTAAGCAAGCAAGAACAATAGTGAAAAATGGCAGATGGAGCGATAATAACTGACATGATCCATGATATCATGATATTTTTAGTGATATTTGTAAACTGTCTTTCTAAATGTTTCATTAGCATGTTGCTAATGTACTGTTAAATGTGGTTAAAGTTGCCATTGTTTCTTACTGTATTCACGGAGACAAGAGCTGTCGCTATTTTCATTTTTAAACATGACGAACACTTTGTAAAGATCCATTTGAGGGTTATATTAGCTGTGTAAACTTTGTTTATGCACTGTTTAAGGCAAGCGCGAGCTCCGTGGGCGGAGAGCACGAGAATTAAAAGGGCAGCAGCATAAATTCGGCTCATATTTAATGATGCCCCAAAATAGGCTGTTAAAAAAATTAATTAAAAAAATCTATGGGGTATTTTGAGCTGAAACTTCACAGACACATTCAGGGGACACCTTAGACTATTATTACAATTTGGAAAAATAAATGTTCGATGGCACCTTTTAAGGTGCTGTACTATTTCTTCCAAAATTTTCCCATCAATTGCTTCGAAAACAGACATAATAGCTGCTTTCTGAGGTTGTGATCTGATCTGTTTTACCCCAGTGCAGCTCAAGGATGTACTGATCACCTTTCTGATGTTATTAATTTTCTCAGAGAAGAAGGAAGCAAACTCACAGCATTTGCTGTCTGAGAGCAATTCATGGGAATCTGACTTGGGGGGGTTTGTTAGTCTCTCTACAGTAGCAAAAAGAGTGCGGGTGTTGTTTAAGTTTCTGTTTATAATATTTGAGAAGAAGGTCTGTCTAGCTTTGCCTATTTCCACATTGAAAGCATGAAGAATATCTTTATAGATGTTATAGTGGATTTCGTGTTTTGTCTTTCGCCACATGCGCTCAGCTTTTCTGCATTGTCTTTTAATATTTTGCACTGCTGTTGAGTTTCTCCAAGGTGCTTTTTTTGTCTGCCACTTTTCTTCCTGACTTTCACAGGATCAATGTTATCAATAACGTTCTGTACTTTTGAGTTAAAAGAATCAAGGAGAAAATCAACAAAGTCTGCAGATATGCTTGGTGTTAAAGATATAGCTTTCGTAAACAGTGCACTATTATTCTCATTTAAGCATCGCTTAAACAGCTTCAACAGATGGAGAGATCAATAAATCAAAGAAAATACAGAAATGATTAGATAGCACTACATCCTTAATGGCAATGGATGAAATGTTTAGACCCTTACTAATAATTAAATCTAGAGTGTGTCCACGATTGTGTGTAGGTCCATGTACATGTTGAGTCAGATCAAAAGTATTCAAAACAGTTATGATTTATTTTGCCATATTGGATTCTGCATTTTCTATGTGGATGTTAAAGTCCCCAGTAATAGCAAAACAGTCAAACAAGGAAATTGCTGATAACAGTTCTGTAAAGTCCTCCACAAATGCTGGAGAGTATTTTGGAGGCCTGTAAATTACTATAAGTAGAATGCAAGGAGCACTTTTTAACACAATACCCAAGTATTCGAAAGACAAGTAATCACCAAATTACACTTGCTTGCATTGATAGACATCTTTAAATAGAGCAGCAACACCTCCACCTCTCCTAACAGCTCTGCAGACACTCATAAATGTAAAGTTAGGAGGGGCTGTTTCATTCAGGATTGTTGAACTGCAACTGTCTTCAAGCCATGTTTCATTTAGAAGCATAAAATCTAGGTTGTTTGTGGTTATAAATTCATTGACTAGAAGTGATTTATTTTTAAGAGAGCGGATGTTTAAAAGTGCTAACTTAACAGTCTTACTATCTGTCTCTACAGTAATCTTAGTTTGACATGTAATAGGCAGCAGATTAAATGGGTTTGCCAAATGGTTTGAGAAGGCTTTAGGCTTTCTATCACGTAATAAAACAGAAATAGAGAAAGCAACAGCCACACTGGGTTCCCGCATGTTCTGTAAACATTTGATAAAGTCACTGTTATCATAGCGGGGACACGACACACATCACTGAGAGCTGTTATCGGTTGTTTTTGGTTCACCTAGAACAGATGGAGGAGGGTGAGGGCCCTGGCGCTGTGGCAGGGGCCGAAGAGCTCTCGCAGGAGGAGGGGGAGGGCGAGCTGGGCCCACAGGCTTTGGTGGTTTCGGGGCTTGACGCTTTTTTGTTGATATCTGGGGGCTCACAGCAAAAGAGTGGGATAGTTTGGTTCCAGCATACACTAGTTCCTCCATTTTCTCTGAGAAGCACAGAAAAGGTGATGCTAGAGAGAGGGATAACATGTCCGGTGAGAGGGGCTGTTGCTCTGGTGTTACCGGAGGCTGTAATATGTTGTCCTGGCTTCCCTGGCTGTTTTCCCGAAAGTCGACCTTGGGTGCTGAATCTTGGAGCAGTTCTAACACGTCACTGTCTCTCGGTGAGCTCTGTGGGCAGGGCTCAGTCAGGATTGTGTCTGTGAGCAGTGGCTCTTGTGGCTGCATGGTGTTATCATTGACCTTGTGGGATGTGTCAACCGCATGTCCATTCAGGTGCTGAAATGAAGTCCTGTGGTTAGTTGTACTCTGTCCAGGTGTGTTTGTGCCATTCAGATTGGCACACACTGCTGAAGGATGATGGAGGGAGAAGTAGGTATTGTCCTTTAGCACTCTTGAGCCCAGTTTGTTTGGGTGCAGGCCATCATGAGTGAACAGTTGTCTCTGACTCCAGAACAGATTGAAGTTGTCGATGAAATTCAGTCCTTTTAAGTTGCAGGTTTTTTGCAGCCATGTATTAAGCCTAAGCAACCATGTAAATCTATTTGTTCCTCTTGCTGGGAGTGGTCCACTGATGAATGACTGAACTTTTAGTCTTCTAAGCATTTCAAAAAGTTCATTGAAATTCCTTTTAAGGAGTTCTGACTGCTCCTTCCGAATATCATTCTTCCCCACATGGATGATTAGTCAATTTGCAGTCTTCTATTTCATCAGAATGCTCTTAAGTTCCCTGTTTACATCGGAAACAGTTGCTTGTGGAAGGCAGCATGTAGTTGTATCACTGCTGCTAATGTTTCTGATAATAGTCACCCACTATCAGAGTCCTGGGCTCGGCTGCTCTAAGAGCTCAGTGCTGCTGTCTGCTCGACTTTGAGTGGCACTTAGCATCGGTGTTAGCTGCTGGCTGATTTGATCTGTGTCCGATCATGTTTGGGGATTCCATACCCACATTCATCATGTCTGGAGATTCCTCACCCACATTCATTAACACTTCAAATCTGTTCTCCAGATGTATTTGTGGTGGTAGGGAGCTAGTGTTTGGGGTAGAGGATGCTACTGCATTAATATGTGATACTCGTGACAATCTGATGTCTCGAGTGCCTTTGGGTCTCGCTCCCTGTTTGTGCCATCAATTAGTATGTTGATCAATTTCGGCTCTCAGTAAGGTCTGTTTAGGGGCATTAGATTTATGGGACTCACCGACTGTGTGCTGAGGATATCCATGACGAAGCTTTGTTGTGTGTTCCATCTGGTTTGGTAGTCCCGCAAGTAACTTTATTTCAAGAACTGCAATCCTTTGTAGAAGTCTGTGGCAGTTTGTGCAGCAGGTAGATTCTTCAACCAGAGGAGGCATATTATTTCTAATCCTTTTGGATGTAGGCAGCTGTGTTTTCCCTTCTCCGGAATGTAAGCTGATGGCTGCCGTCAGTGGAGGCTGGTTGGATAAAAATTGCCCTTTTTTGTAGCAATTCTTCCAGCTAAAAAGATTGTTGGTGCCAAGATTTGTCGTTTGAGCACTGTGCTGATTTGCTGTAGTTAAAATTAGGAGCTGTAAGCAAGAGCGTTCGAACAGTAGCGGAGCAGGAAGCCTATGCATGCAATAAAAAAGTGTTTTTTTTTATTTAAGTGAAAGAATGTGAAAAATATGCTTATTTTATATTAAATCTAGTAATTTAAAGGGTAAATAAAATAAAAATACCAACAATCTATCGCACTGGCCCGAAAGTGGAAATGCAGCTATTCATTCAGCCAATTCATTCAAAGTGGTGGATTCATTCAGAAACGAAGCAAGTGTCAGACTTGAATCTTGAATTGGTGTTTGAGTCATTTGTTCAACAGATTTGTTAAAAATGCGCTTTCATTCAGAAACTCCAATAATTGTTGCTCTGAGATGTGTATCGGTTCTGCTGAGGCTTTGGAACTGTTCTCGGTCTCATTTGCACTACAATGATATGTATGCTTACCTCATGGACTCCAAACGCTATACTTACCTGCTCCAGTCATCTCCATCGTCTCCTTCGTCTCCTGTTCTCCTCGTGTGCCTACCTGCCTGTGTGTGTGAGTGTCTCCGCCATCATCCTCCAACGCCAATCTCCATCTGCATCTGAAATACAACATAAGGACAGTATTACCCTCTCATCTTCATTCAAGTACTGCTTTATCTTCACTCCCTTACCTGTTGCTCTGCTGTATCACCAATAAACAAACCATTGTTGCTTTTACATCTGCCTCCGGTGTCTCCATTGTAACAGAAGACCGGACCATAACAACAGTCAACAGCATGAGCACCACCGACCCGTTCCAGGAGCTCGTGGACGCATTCCGCCGAGCACTCATACCACCACCATCTTCACCGTCATCCACCAACGCTGCAACTTCCGCACCCACCATCATTGCTCCTTCTCCAGCGTTCACCGCCAGTCCCATGGCCAAACCGGCGCCCTACTCAGGATCGGCGGAGGAATGCAGCGGATTTCTCCTCCAATGTGAACTGGTCCTGGAGATGCAACCGCACCTCTACCCCACCGACACAGCTAAAATTGCGTTCATCATCTCCCAACTGCAAGGTAAGGCCCTTCAATGGGCAGATTCTCTGTGGACCCAGAAAGGCTCTGTTGTGAAGTCATATTCGGCGTTCGTCTCTCACTTCCGTGAGGTCTTCGGGAAACCTCTGGCAGATTCATCGACTGGTGAGAAACTTTACAATCTAAAACAAGGAAATAACTCTGTTAACGAATATGCCTTGCAGTTTAGAACGCTAGCCGCCACCAGCGGATGGAATGAACATGCCCTCATCACCACCTTTCTTCAAGGATTGGAGCCTAATGTGCGATTGCATCTCGCTGCATACGAGGACTCCATAGGACTCGAACGCTTCATCCAACTCGCTATCTGCGTGGGTTCTCGTATGCAGTCGTGTCTCCTCGAGCACCAGGGCCAGCCACTCTCCAACATCCTCCTCCGTCGGTCTGAACCCATCAGCTCTCCAGAACCAGCATGTGAACCAATGCAAGTGGATCATTCACGTCTCACTACAGCTGAAAGACAGAGAAGGCTGACCCGGAATTTATGTTTATATTGTGGATCTCCGGGGCATGTCATCTCCACATGCCCAACTCGTCCTCCTCGACCCGTGGTGAGTGCAATCATTCCCTCCATTCAAAAAATGAAAATGCCCTCAACAAGATCACCATCAAGTTCCGCTACCCACTTCCCCTCGTCCCAGCGGCCCTGGAACATCACTGTGGTGCCACTGTGTTAACCAAGTTGGACCTCCACAGCGCGTATAACCTCATCCGGATACGTGAGGGGGACGAGTGGAAAACCGCCTTCGTCACGCCCACCGGCCACTATGAATACCTTGTCATGCCGTATGGCCTGGTCAACGCCCCCTCCGTATTCCAGGATTTCATCCACGAGGTGCTCCGGGAGTTTCCCCACAAGTTTGTGCTGGTGTATATAGATGACATCCTCATTTACTCCCGGAGCTTGGCCCAATATCGCCACCACGTTGCAGAGGTCCTCCAAAGCTTACGGCAATACCACCTGTTTCTCAAAGCTGAAAAGTGCTCCTTTCACCAGCCCTCTGTCAAGTTCCTGGGATACGTTATTGATCACAGTGGCATCCGGATGGATGAGGGGAAGGTTTCCGCTATCCAGACCTGACCCACTCCTACAACCATTAAAGAACTCCAACGCTTCCTCGGATTCTCCAATTTCTACCGTCGCTTCATCAAAAATTACAGCACCATCGTCAGCCCACTCACCAACCTACTATGTCACCAGCCCAAGTCTCTGTCCTGGTCCCAACAAACCACCAACGTCTTTGAGACCCTCAAGAGAGCCTTCACCACTGCTCCCCTCCTCATCCACCCTTACCCAGACTTACCTTTCGTTGTGGAGGTGGACGCCTCCACCACCGGAGTGGGAGCGGTCCTTTCGCAGCAGCAGGGGACGCCAAGTAGACTCCATCCATGTGCCTTCTTCTCCCGCAAGCTCAACCCGGCGGAGGTCAACTACGACATCGGTGACTGTGAGCTCCTGGTAGTCAAGCTTGCCCTCGAAGAATGGAGGCATTGGTTGGAGGGGGCTAACCATCCCTTCCAAGTTCTCACTGATCATAAGAATCTCAAATATCTGAAGGCTGCTAAAAGACTCAACCCTCGCCAAGCTCGCTGGGCCATGTTCTTTTCAAGGTTCAACTTCTCCATCTCCTACCGTCCAGGTTCCAAAAATACTAAAGCAGATGCTCTGTCTCGTCTCCATGCTCCCGAAGAAGAAACTGAAACTCCAGAAACCATCCTGCCCGAATCGATCTTCGTGAGCCCTATCCAGTGGTCGGAAGAGACCTTACCCTCCTCCAATGCCTCCTCACGCACTCCGCCAAGTTGCCCAGAAGGCTTGCAATATGTCACACGGGCACGTCGCACTCCACTTCTGCACAACGCTCACTCTTCACTTGGCACTGGCCACCCGGGGGTCAATGAGACCCTCTCATTGCTCAAACAACGCTTCTGGTGGCCCAACATGGCCAACGACGTCAGAAGGTACGTGCAGGGCTGCAGGGAGTGTGCCATTTCCAAGAGCCCACGCCATCTTCCCACCGGCAAGCTCAATTCTCTGCCCATTCCTGAGAGACCCTGGTCACACCTGGGAGTGGACTTCATCACCGATCTCCCCGAGTCTGATGGTTACACTTGCATCCTGGTAGTTGTCGATCGCTTCTCTAAATCCTGCCGTCTGATCCCCCTGGAGGGTCTGCCTACCACCATGACCACTGCTGAACTGATGTTTAACCATGTCTTTCGTCATTATGGAATCCCCGAACACATTGTTTCTGACAGAGGGCCCCAGTTTATCTCCCATGTCTGGAAGGCGTTCTGGAAGGCCTGTCATCCGGATACCATCTTCAGTCAAACGGGCAGACGGAACGGAAGATCCAGGAGATAGGCCGCTTCCTGCGTACCATCTGTTAGGCCACCAGAACTCCTGGAACCAGTACCTGGGTTGGGCCGCGTATGCACAAAACTCCCTCCGACAAGCCACTACTGGACTAACACCGTTTCAGTGCGTACTCTGTTACCAACCCCCGCTGTTCCCCTGGTTCCGGGAGAGCGAGAGGGTTTGGGACTCGGCTCACCACCAACTGCAGAGAGCCCTGCGCAGACGCAACATGACAGCCGTTGTTCATTGGCCCGTTCACCATCATCCGACAGATCAACCCCGTCACCTACCGTCTGCAACTCCCTGCACAGTACAAAAGAATTCATCCCACATTCCATGTCTCACTCCTTAAGCCTCACCACCCTTCTGTTCTTCCCTCCACAGAACCAGACGTGGCAGCCGTCGAGCCCCCCCTTCCACTCATCCTGGACGATGGTACTGCATACGTGGTTCGTGAGATTCTGGATTCCCGGCGCCATGGTGGTCTATTGGAATACCTGGTGGACTGGGAAGGCTATGGCCCCGAGGAACGCTCATGGGTCCCCAAGAATGATATCCTTGATCCTAATCTGTTACAGACTTTCCACACCAACCATCCGGACAGACCTGCCCCACGCCCTAGAGGATGACCACCATGACGTCGGGGTCCTCGGCCCTCAGGAGCGGGCAGTGGGAGGGGGGGTACTGTCACAGACACGTCAGGTTCCACCTCACTCCCTTACCAACGCACTCTATCACCAGCATACTAATCATTGCCACCTGCACCTCATCAGCACTGCAATTATCTGCCAGTATAAAACCACCACACTCACACACATTCACTGTCTGGTCTCGTTTGCACTACAATGATATGTATGCTTACCTCAAGGACTCCAAACGCTATACTTACCTGCTCCAGTCATATCCATCGTCTCGTTCTCCTCGTGTGCCTACCTGCCTGTGTGTGTGAGTGTCTCCGCCATCATCCTCCAACGCCAATCTCCATCTGCATCTGAAATACAACATAAGGACAGTATTACCCTCTCATCTTCATTCAAGTAATGCTTTATCTTCACTCCCTTACCTGTTGCTCTGCTGTATCACCAATAAACAAACCATTGTTGCTTTTACATCTGCCTCCGGTGTCTCCATTGTAACAGAACGTTATAAATAGCTTATAAAAAACAAAAAACTTATACAGGATCATGTTTTGCACCCATTTCTTATTTGTTTGTTTTTTTCTCCCTCTCTGAATGTGTATATTTACACTAACTACTGCCTTGTTGGCAGAGACTATTTACACTAACTCTTCCCACCATTTTCCGATTGAGCCAGACGAAATTACAAAAGAAATCTCACTGATAACAGGATTGGTGGTGTGAAGAGTAAAGGCCCCTTCACACTAAGAATGATAACTATGAAGATAACTATAAAGATATAGTTCTAAAAATCATTTTAAATATAAAAATAGAAGAGTCCACACCACAGCTATACCGATACAATAACAATAGCGATATAGAGGAACAATATCATTGGGATAACTTTCAGAACGATAAAAAACTGTCAGCCAATCAGAATCCATTAGAATTTAAAGGCTTGTGCATGGCAGATAACAGTGTGGAGAAGTTTATCGCTGAGGTCCAGTAAAATTCACCTGCTGCTGACAAGTAAAACCACCTTTTCAAGGATACTTAAAAAAAAAAATAAATAAATAAAAATGTATATATGGAAAACAATTGGTCATACCCTCGGAATAATTGATATTGCAATAATTTCTCAAATATACTTCTCTCTTCCTGAAGCAAATTATCTTGAATTGTGCACTGCTGAATGGTTTTTGATCTCCGCTTTGTAAACGCTGTCTAATTAATGTCATTAACATAAAAACAGACCACCAGTCAACATCCACGTCAAAGAGCTTTTTTATAAATATGAAAGTTGCCATGGATTTTAGCATATGCACATGCTAGGAACAAATCTCTATGTACGCACATTTAATAAATGAGGCTCCAAGTGTTGTTTTATTCCTCTACATTAACTGTGCCAGTTAAATTCACTTTAGATTTGATTGATTACAATACAGAACAAACCAATAAAACAGACTTACAATTCGCTCATTATACAGATAAAAAAAAAAAAAAAAAAAAAAATCATTCTATGTCTCACGGACTTTGCTGTTAGGTATTTTTATGTAGTTTGTTTTTTTAGTTCTGAACTGAAACATCCATAAAACCTGCATGTTATTTTCTTTAGTAAGTATAATGTTCCAGTTCTGTAAATATTTTTCCTATATTTTTCTTAAGTTAATCTACAGTTGTATAGCTCTAGTTCTGGGGCCGTATTCACAAAACATTTTATCTTACCACTAAGAGTTCTCCTAAATGCCAGTAAAAGTTATTAGTTAGTTTAAGAGTTTTCTCTTAAAACCTATTCACAAAGCTGATGAGACAAACTTTTACTAAGGAACATAAAGAAGTCTTAAGATAAGAGTAAGGGCTGCTATGGATGATGTCAACACACTTACTAACTATGCCCACAGTGATTGGCTGTTGGGGAGGAGTCTCTGTCAGCGATTTAATTATATAAATATTGAAGAATGAGGTAACGTTGTCATAATCAAATAAAGGTTTTAAAATACAAATGTTGCATATTCAAATAAAGATTTTAAAATAAAAATGTTGCCATATTCAAATAAAGGTTTTAAAATGTTAGCTAAGTGTCACTAATTAAACTAGTACATGTTCAGCTAACTGTCAGCCTCTTACATGTCTGCGTCTTGAGAGAATGTAGAATTCAAACGACAAATGATGTTTTATAAACAAAGTTTGGGAGGAGCACATTTAAACCTTCTATTTAATCAGCTCAAGAGGAGGTATATACACAAATGAGAGCCAACTCACCTATAGTTACCTCGAAAGTTTTCTGCATCCCTCCGCCACCCCGTTCCTCACTCTTGGCTGGCAATATGGGGGAGAACTGGGCTAAATCAATTCCAAGCTCAGAGCCCTTAATCCCCTTGGACAGCACACCAAATGCGCTTATTAGCCTTAAATCTTTAAAAAAAAAAATTATAAAAAAATGTACTCTATTCGATCTTATGTAAGTGTGAACTTGTGAAAACAACTGCCACAGGTAATCAGACATTATTTATTTTTTAAAGATTTATTTTTGTCTTATCATCGATTCAAATCTATAAATCAAAATATTTATTGCATTTTCAAAGAAAAGGTTCAGCACCCAAGGCTCTGTCACTATTGCCCAATGGTGTACAGTGTCTTTGGGCAGATTGCTGAGGCGGATTGGAAGCAACGGCCATTAGGATTGTTTATGATTTGGTCTTAGTGACTTAGGAGTCCTCTTGACTACTCCTAATGTTTCACAGATTTAGTAGCTAGTTTTAGTGCTAAAATGCTTTGTGAAATACTTTTACAGCAAAAATTTAGGACTCCTAAAATTAGGACTGACACACCCATTGTTTTTAAGAGTTTCCCCTAAATCGTCAAGTTAGAAGCTACTTTTAGCCTTAAGATGTTTTGTGATTATGTATAAAGATTTTAAAAATTTTAGTCTTAAGTGTGTCAAAATTCTAAGAATGATGTAATTTTACTCTTATTCCCAGACTTGAGAATAAGCATAATTAATAAAGGTTCATAAGTGTCAAGACTAGGTCTTAGCTCCTAAATTATTTAGGATAGCTGGAGAGCTCTCCTAACCTAGTTAGGAGTAACAAGAAGCAAAGAAGAGGAGACCCACACACTTTCCAATCAAGATATGATGTATTGTAGTTATATGATGACATGGAATTGATAAAACGATATAAACTGGATTGACAATTATTTTTGTAACTGACCTAATAAGAAATGTAATAACTTTAATAAATACTAAATGTAATAAATTTAATAAATACTACAGTGAAATTATAACAATAATTAATATGTTTAATGCATTTTAATTCATTTAATGATTTTGAATAAACTTTTTATAACTTTAAATGTAAAAACTTCTCCCACTCTAAAAATCAATGCTCTGACTGTAGAAATTAACCTTTTTTGGTTACTGGAAAAGGCAGCAGTGCACCGGTGATGACTTGAGCCCATCAGTCCACAGTAGGCAGTGTCTTAAATAGTACTATTGCTAAACTTACCACACCAAACATAGTGGACCAAATTTATTTGACTTTTTTTTTTTTTTTTTTTTTTTTTTTTATGACCCTACAATTTTGCTTAAACCATCAAAATATTTGATAATATAATAATATAAAAATATAATAATATATTTTTTTATATTATTTAAATGTTTTAAAATACGAGGAAAGAATAAAACTAAACTAAGCAAAGGTATTTATCTGACAATTTTTGGCAAAAATAAAAAGGAAAACTACAGCGACAGGTTTCAGAAAAACAAAAAAGCACACATTGACTACAACATAATCAGTTTTTAATATTTCATTTGTCCTCTTGTTTTTGCATGTGTTCATAATTTCTTTGTATGACAGCCTGGCCAAAAATAATTTGAAATAATTTGAAATTTAATTTCATTATCACACATGAAACTGTTGACTCCGCTCAGCTATCTTTAAACACATTTTTTTTTTAAAATTTGAATTAAGGTTCATATGGCTGGACATCACATCTGCCCACTACTCTATGGCAGTTCATTAACTTCTCTAACTGACCATTAAACCATGTGGCAAAAGCAGGCCACTTTTAAGTTGATAGTGGGCTGTTGGAGCCACTGATGGAACTCATGACACATCAATGCTCCAATTGTAAATGAGGAGACATACATCAATATAAAAAGATTCCACACAATCAATACTGATTTGTGATAATTTTGCATAAGGCAAAGCTATTTTTAAAAAATAAATTACGTCAAAAATGTTTGTGTCTTTTTAAATTATTATTTTTTTAATAATAACATTAAATTATTGTTGGTGTGTTGCTGTGACTTCACCCTTGCAGGCTCGCTATTGGCTGATTCAAAGGTTGAGGGTGGCCATTTTGAGTTGACATCATCATAGTCCATAGTTCACAACACTTAAGTGAGCACTTAAGAATCTGTCTTAGACTTTACTAAAATTTGTTTTCAGCTTCTTTATAAAAGTCTCCTACTCTTAGAAAAGTCCTACTCTTTACTAAGAATTTTTTGACACTTAAGTATATAAATATATATTAGGTTTATTCCCTGTTATATGCATATAACTGTAACATCAACACATACTGAGTTGAAGGTAAATAATACAAATGTGTGGTGGTTTATTAAAATATTTTTGTTTTGTAAGATGATGTCAACTGAGCACAAATAGTTCAACACATACTGAGTTGAAGGTAAATAATACAAATGTGTGGTGGTTTATTAAAATATTTTTGTTTTGTAGGATGATGTCAACTGAGAGCACAAATAGTTTCACTCTTATTGGAGAAGCTTCAGATGGAGGAACTATGGAGAACTTGAGTCGCAGGCTGAAGGTATGGACACTATACTACACAATTTCATATTTACATTTATGTTCTCGGCAGACAAAAAAAATGGTACAATAAAGTACCAATAGATTCTTCGTGCATTCCAGTGAATTATTAATGGGATATATTGTAAATTATATCGGGAGACCAGACAAAGGGACAAAAGAAAATAATCACAAGAATAGAAAGCAGCGACTGAAAGGAGCTCTTGCCATAGATAATCTTGTTACGTTAAAATGCAAGTGTTACGTTATTCTCATGATGATAAGCTTTATTTGTAGGGCAACCTTATGATTTGAAACAATTTGTTCTGTCTTATTAAATGGAAGGGTAACACTTTATAATAACGTTCAGTTATAAGTCACTTGTAAATTATTAGTTAATGATAACAGGCAGTGATCAAGGCAGGCGGCAAGGTTCAACAGAGTCCAGTCGGTAACAATAAGCAGTACACAGGGAAAAACGCTTAGAAATTATCACCTCGGTAAATCAAGACTTTGCGAGGTATGTATACATGTGAGAGTGTTATATAGTGTGAGAGTGATTGAGTTCAGGTGTGTGTGCAATCAGTCTCAGGAATGAGGGCCCATGGGAAATGTAGTCCGAATCAATGAAGTTCAATATTCAGGTGATGGCTCCCTCCAGCGGTCCGGAGGACGAGCCGAAGGAGCCCCATTCATGACAGATCCCCCACCCATCCACACCCCCCAACCCCCCCAAATCCACACCCCCCGTGAGCGGCTACCGACGCGAGGAAGTGGACGCCGGGGTCGAGGGGCCGGTTTCTCCGGGTGCGTCCGATGAAACTCTTCAGTGAGTGAGGGGTCCAGCATATCATCCGCTCTGACCCAGGAACGCTCTTCCGGGCCGTACCCCTCCCAGTCGACTAGGGATTGTAACCTGCCACCCCGGCGTCTGGAGTCCAGCAGCTCACGTACTTGGTAAGCCTCCTCGCCTTCGATTATCAAGGGTGGGGGGTTGCAGGCCTCGGCTCCTTCTGGCTCCCCTCTCGGACCCCTGGAGGGTTTCAGCAACGAAACATGAAATGTGGGAGAAATACGATAGTTAGTAGGTAATCTTAAACTAAATGAAACTGGTGTGATCTGTTTGACAATTTGAAAGAGCCCTACAAACCTGGGACTGAGTTTACGGCATGGAAGTCGGAGTCGAAGGTCTCTGGTGGACAACCAGACCCACTGCCCCACAGCATACTATGGATTGGGACGTCGGTGTCGGTTGGCCTGTGTCTCCTGCCTTCGTACAGCTCGCTGTAGATGATGGTGAGCTTGGTTCGAGGACTCCTCACTTCTCTGCAACCATTCTGTAACCGATGGCAGATCAGATGGTTCACCCAACCAGGGGAACAGCGGAGGTTGGAAACCCATGATACACTGGAACGGGGTGATTCTCGTTGCTGGTTTGCGGAGTGAATTCTGTGCGTATTCCACCCAGAACAGGAACCGACTCCAGTCTGCTTGGTTGTGTTGGCAGTATGTGCGAAGAAACCTGATTAACTCTTAGTTCAAGCATTCTGTTTGGCCGTTGGATTCTGGATGATATCCTGAAGTTAAGCTGACGTTTACATTGAAGGTTTTGAAGAAAGCCGTCCAAACCTGAGACGTGAACTGGGGACCCCTGTCGGATACGATGTCTTCTGGTAAGCCATACAGTCGAAATACCCAGTTACACAGGAGTTCTGCTGTTGCGAATGCTGTGGGGAGTTTGGTTAGAGGAATGTGAGTCTGCATGCTTTGGAGAAGCGGTCGACCACCATAAGGATGGTAGTGTGTCCCTGTGACTCGGGAAGGTCGGTGACAAAGTCGACCGCAAATGTGGGACCAGGGGCGCTGTGGAAGTGGTAGTGGTTGTAACAGACGCGGGGGTGCCTGATGGGACGCTTTGGAGGTTTGACAGTTTGAACAGTTATTAATGAATTGAACAGTGTCGGGAAGCATGGAGTCCCACCAGAACTGATTTTGCAACAGATGGATGGTGGCTGTGACACCTGGATGACCAGAGCTGGGGAAATCATGAACCTGATGCAGAAGCCTGTCTCGGAATGGTGCTGGAACATAGAGGCGATCCTGGGGACATGTTGGTGGAGGTGCGTTGTGTTCATTGGCATGAGTAATTTCAGTGATTACGTCCCATTGAACGGGAGCGAGCAACAATGAGTCGGGAATTATGCGGTCAGCATGCTCTGTCTGTTCCACCCCCTCGTGCTGTCGGGATAGAGCATCCGCTTTGATATTCTTTGAGTCTGGCCTGTAAGTCACGGTGAATTGAAAGCGTGTGAAGAATAAAGCCCACCTAGCCTGCCGAGGATTCAAACGTTTAGCTGACCGCAGATATTCCAGGTTTTTATGGTCGGTTAGAATGGTGAATGGATGTTTCGCTCCCTCCAGCCAGTGACGCCATTCCTCAAGTGCCGCCTTCATGGCAAGTAGTTCCCTGTTGCCAACGTCGTAGTTCCGCTCGGCCGCTGACAGCTTTCGTGAATAGAATGCGCAGGGATACATTTTACCAGGATCACCTTGGCGTTGTGAAAGTACCGTCCCTATGCCCGTACTGGAAGCGTCAACCTCCACCGTGAATGGGAGTTCAGGGTCAGGATGATGTAGTATGGGTGCTGAAGTGAAACGTTCTTTTAACTCTTGGAATGCCCGTATTGCTTCGGAGGACCATACGAGGCGAGAGGATTGTCGTCTGGTCATTGATGTCAAAGGGGCTGCCACACCACTGAAATTACGAATGAATCACCGATAGAAGTTGGCGAATCCCAAGAATCTTTGGAGCTCTTTCAAGATTTGAGGTTGAGGCCACTCTAGTACCGCCTTCACCTTGCTGTCATCCATGGCCACGCCCATAGCCCAGGAAAGTTGTAGAGGTTCGATGAAATTCACATTTTTCAGCTTTGGCATATAGTTGATGGTGAATTAGTCGTTGGAGTACCGCCTGGACGTGCTGAACATGTTCTTAATAAGAGTTCGAGTAAATGAGAATATCGTCTTTGTAGACAATAACCCACCGCTTGAGCATGTCCCGGAAGACGTCATTTATGAAGGACTGGAAGACGGAGGGACTGTTGGACAGGCCGAACGGCATGACGAGGGTTTCGTAGTGGCCAGTGCCCATGGAGAAGGCAGTTTTCCATTCATGTCCTTCCCTGATTCGGATCATATTGTAAGCACAACGCAGATCCAGCTTGGTGAAGTAGGCAGCTTGTCTGAGCTGTTCTAGAGCAGGGGGTACCAGTGGCAATGGGTACCGGAATTTCACTGTTATGTCGTTCAAACCTCGATAATCTATGCAAGGCCTTAAACCGCTGTCCTTTTTCTTGACGAAGAAGAACCCTGAGGTGGCTGGTGAGGTAGAAGGATGGATGAATCCTTTGGCGAGCTCCTCCTCGATGTATTTCTTCATAGCCTTTGGGTGGAGTGGTGCCTGGGAGCAGGTCGATGGCACAATCGCCCAGACGATGAGGAGGTAGCTCTGTAGATTTAGCCTTGCTAAAAGCCACTGCCAGATTGCTGTATTCAGCCGGTATGTCAGGTTCCTCGGAACTGGTTTCTTGGAGTGTGGTGCTGTGAACAGGGAGAGGAGTGACAGTTTTCAGACAGTTCTTGTGGCATTGTGCGTCCCACTGTACAATCTGACCTTCTTTCCAGGAAATGTGAGGGTTGTGTATTCGTAGCCAAGGTAACCCCAGGATAACGGAATGGTTGGGTGAACGGATGACGTAGAATCGGATTTTCTCAGAGTGTAGAATTCCTATCTGCAGCGTGAGCTCCGTGGTGATATGGGCCACTCTGCCTCCGCCGATGGGCTTCCCATCTAGCGCCTCCACTGTCAACATGGATTTACAGTCGGTTAGTGGAATGTTATAGTCCTTTATAAAGGAATCTGACATAGTTTCCAGCAGCACCAGAATCCAGAAGGGCATGAGTGGAATGACATGGGAATTTTGAAGCAGTTGTAAGATTGGAATGAACTCACCGCTTTGGCACTGGAGTTTTGAGGTCGAACTGGGCAGTTGATCTTGACGTGACCCGCTTGACCGCAGTAGAGACACAGATGAAGATGCCTCTTTCTCTCTCTTTCTTCGGGAAGTAGGGGTGTATACCTGAGCTGCATGGGTTCTGGAGCTGAACTGGTTGAAGTGGAGGTATGAACAGGATGTCGAGTTCGCAGCAGATTGTCTACATGGATGGCCAGCTCAATGAATTTATGTAACGAACTGCCCTCGTCTCGACAAGCGAGCTCAGCTTGCAACTCCAGTGTTAAACCTCTGCGGAACAATAGCTTCAAAGTATCCTCGACCCAGTTTGTTTGTGCAGCCAGGGTGCCAAAGTGCAAAGCATATTCAGCAGCGGTTTGTTTACCTTGACTGAGTGAGAGAAGCTGGTCACCGGCACTCTTTCCTCCAGCTGGATGTTCAAACACCTCTTTGAAGTTGCGTAAGAAGTCCTGGAAGGATGGGAAAGCAGAGTTGTCATCTTTCCACACCGTGGTGGCCCAATCCCGTGGAATACAGGGAGGGTTGCTGGTTAATGAACAGCGAACACTGGAGAAAGAAGCCCTTGCATTTAGTGGCAGTGCCATCGAATTTCTCTGGAAGAGCTAGACGAGGATTAAATGTGGGAGTAACTGGCTCACTGGAACTCACAGGGCTGCAGCGAGTGAAGCGGCGGCTTCGGTGGGAGTGAATCTGAGGCCTTGAAGCGTTCTCACCAGTTCCTCCGTGAGAGATGTCAGCCAGTTGAGTTGGTGTTGATGCACCGCTAGTTGGTTGGCTTGGGCACTCAGTTCAGAAGAAATCTGCATGAGAGCTGCTGGATCGCTAGTCGGCGAAGTCTTCTGTAATGATGGGTCGACAGAATGGGGATCCATTTGCAGCTTTATTTAACAGAGGTATACAAACAGGTGGGACTTTGGGCAAGAGCATAAACAGGGACAGGCAAAAGTTGAGACAGGCGGCGAGCAAACAGAGTCGGAGAACAGGCAAGGGTCGAGACAGGCAGTGTTCAAGGCAGGCAGCAAGGTTCAACAGAGATAAACAGTCCAGTCGGTAACAATAGGCAGTACACAGGGAAAAACGCTTAGAAATGATCACCTCGGCAAATCAAGACTTTGCGAGGTATGTATGCATGTGAGAGTGTTATATAGTGTGAGAGTAACTGAGTTCAGGTGTGAATCCAAGGTAACCCCAGGATAACGGAATGGTTGGGTGAACGGATGACGTAGAATCGGATTTTCTCAGAGTGTAGAATTCCTATCTGAAGCGTGAGCTCTGCGGTGATATGGGCCACTCTGCCTCCGCCGATGGGCTTCCCATCTAGCGCCTCCACTGTCAACATGGATTTACAGTCGGTTAGTGGAATATTATAGTCCTTTATAAAGGAATCTGGCATAAAGTTTCCAGCAGCACCAGAATCCAGAAGGGCATGAGTGGAATGACATCGATCATTGATGGTAAGTTGAATGGGAATTTTGAAGCAGTTGTAAGATTGGAATGAACTCACCGCTTTGGCACTGGAGGTTTGAGGTCGAACTGGGCAGTTGATCTTGACGTGACCCACTTGACCGCAGTAGAGACACAGATGAAGATGCCTCCTTCTCTCTCTTTCTTCGGGAAGTAGGGGTGTATACCCAAGCTGCATGGGTTCTGGAGCTGAACTGGTTGAAGTGGAGGTATGAACAGGATGTCGAGTTCGCAGCAGATTGTCTACATGGATGGCCAGCTCAATTAATTTATTTAGTGAACTGCCCTCGTCTCGACAAGCGAGCTCAGCTTGCAACTCCAGTGTTAAACCTCTGCGGAACAATAGCTTCAAAGTATCCTCGACCCAGTTTGTTTGTGCAGCCAGGGTGCGAAAGTGCAAAGCATATTCAGCAGCGGTTTGTTTACCGTGACTGAGTGAGAGAAGCTGTCAAGCCGGTTGAGTTGGTTTTGATGCACCGCTAGTTGGTTGGCTTGGGCACTCAGTTCAGAAGAAATCTGCATGAGAGCTGCTGGATCGCTAGTCGGCGAAGTCTTCTGTAATGATGGGTCGACAGAATGGGGATCCATTTGCAGCTTTATTTAACAGAGGTATACAAACAGGTGGGACTTTGGGCAAGAGCATAAATAGGGACAGGCAAGGGTCGAGACAGGCAGTGTTCAAGGCAGGCGGCAAGGTTCAATAGAGATAAACAGTCCAGTCGGTAACAATAGGCAGTACACAGGGAAAACGCTTAGAAATTATCACCTCCACAAATCAAGACTTCGTGAGGTATGTATGCATGTGAGAATGTTATATAGTGTGAGAGTGATTGAGTTCAGGTGTGTATCCAAGGTAACCCCAGGATAACGGAATGGTTGGGTGAACGGACCGAAGGTCCGAAGGACGAGCCGAAGGAGCCCCATTCATGACAAGCACAGACTTCTGTGTGTGGGGGGTCTAGTGATGAAGTCAACTCTGAACCGGTTTTACCCTGCACTGAAGCTCACATCAGGTGCACAGAGTTAAACACTCCATGTGTGTCAGAGAAGACTGCTCTCTATACCCTCACCAGTCAGCACTTACACTGCAGTACACACTACAAAGTGTTCAACACCTGTTATAGATGATGTGTAAATGCATGAATAAATCATTTAAAAAACTTGCATCTGCATCCCCTATTCTAAAGTGTAAACTATTCATCACTTTTAAATGTGTTACACATCATTTGCAGATGTTCCTGTTACATGATCCATCTCACTCCATCACTTTACCCAAGCCTAAAATTGACATTATTTTTAAAAAAATAAATAAATAAATAAATAAATCAACACTCTGCCACCATTTAACTAGCACTTAATCATTTAATTTTTATTTTGTTTTTCATGGAACAGCTCCTCACCATTACATGAAAACGCACCATAAACTGATAATAAACGTAGTCCATTATTTCGTGCATTATTTTCAACTCTTCAGAAGTCGTACAATGCCATCGTGTGAGTAAAAGAGTCTTATAACGTAATATAACCATTATACATTAATCGTATCAATCCACCGTTTCATAACTTTCAAAATAAAATCGCCGCGTCTAACAATACGACACAGGTTTGCGGCAGTGACGTCAAACCTCGCTCCTTATTGCCTGTCACATATGATTTGCGACTACCATAGAGTGTTTGCGACATGCCGAATTTGAGTTGCTTAGATTCTTGTTAGATTCATCGCGACGCTTAAAAGGATGCAAATGTAGATCAGAGGAATGTTTGCAATGATTAAACACTTTAATTTCATTCTGTTACACAAAATTATGATTTGCTGTCATTTCGCTGGTAATGTCGCACACGCGTTGTTTTGTCTGTTCTGTATACTGTTTTTTGTAATGTTTTAAATAAATGATTGTGACTAACGTACATTTATCTGCCTGTTCGTATTGTCAAAATTGTTATGCTTAAGGTTAAGGTTAAGGTTAAAGGGTGGAGTAGGGAACTTAAAATTATTCTTTTTATACAACAGTATATCAACTTAGATAACAGTCGCTGTAAATATATCTATATTGCGTTTTTATTTTTGTGAAGTGGCTAAAAAGTTGTCATGTTTAGGTATAAGGGGTGAGTTAGGGGCTCAAAGATATCTATATAATATTAAAATATATTTGCATAAAAATATTATAATTTTTATATAAAAATATATAATTTAAAAATCGGAATTCGTATAGATTGTTATATCCTGTAACTGAAAGTTATACTTTGCATATGGCAAATAAATGGTAAATTTACAAATTGCAGTTTGTACATAATTTATAAAGAAGATCTGCAAATGATGTGTAACACATTTATAAGTGATGAATAGTTTACACTTTAGAATAGGGGATGCAGAAAGAGTTATAAATGACTTTTATACATATACAAATAATTTGTAACAGGAAAGAAAGGTCTACAAATGATGTGTAACACATTTACAAGTGATGAATAGTTTACACTTTAGAATAGGGTATGCAGAAAGCTTTTTAAATGATTTATTCATGCGTTTACACATCATCTATAACAGGTGTTGAACACTTTGTAGTGTGTACTGCAGTGTAAGTGCTGACTGGTGTGGGTATAGACAGCTGTCTTCTCTGACACACATGGAGTGTTTAACTCTGTGCACCTGATGTGAGCTTCAGTGGAGGGTAAAACCGGTTCAGAGTTGACTTCATCACTAGACCCCCCACACACAGAAGTCTGTGCTGATGAGTGAAAGGATTCATAATAAATCAATAAATCATATACTGATCATTTACTAATGGTTTGTTCAACATTTGTTCATGATTAACAATTGTTTATTGAGATAATGATACTAAAACAGTTTTGTCATAAATACTTCATTTATTATGTGATACATAATGTCTTAACTAATAACTTATAAACCATCTACTAATGATCTGTTTGATTTATTTAACTGAGATAACTTACAACACATTTGTAAATTGTTAGCATAACACTTATTAATCATTTATGAACGTATATTGGCATGTTTTGTAAATTATTCGTTCATCATTAACTAATAACTTATAAGTGTCTCATAAATAATAAAACATTAATAAAATGTAAACATATCACTTATTAATCATTTATGAACGTATAGCCATGTTTTGTAAATGATTTCTTCATAATTAACAAATAATTTATAAATGACTTATAACTGAATTTATAAAACATTCATAAAATATTACATAAAAAAATATTCGTTCATCATTAACTAATAACTTATAAGTGTCTCATAAATAATAAAACATTAATAAAATGTAAACATATCACTTATCAATCATTTATAAATGTATATTCATGTTTTGTAAATGATTTGTTAATCATTAACTAATAATTCATAAATGACTTATAACTGAACGTTATTATAAAGTGTTACCAGTCATATTTATTTGACTGCAATATGATTGATCTTATTCCATTATTTTTTTTAAATTTGTATTATTTAACCTCTTATTGTTTAAACCCTTAACCAGCACCTCCACAAGGTGAAATTACACATCCAAAATGAAATAGCTAGAGCTGTATTTTGCAATTTGTTTTGCGTTTTTTTTTTTTTTTTTTTTTTTTTTTTAGGATTGCGAATACGAAAAAACTTATGCAAAAATTTCAGACTCAGTGTGCAAAGGCCTTAAGTCTTTTAGAATCAAAACGTTTTGTAATCTTGACAAAATACATATCGTCGGAAAGGTCTGAGTCTCAAGATTCCATATTTGGTGGTTATTTTGTGATAGAAGTTGAGAGAGATATTGCGAGAGAAATTATGCATTTATTTTAACTTTTTTATACTTTAATTTTTAAAGAGTATGAGCTGAAGAAAGTGCTTCCATTCACATCCATCCATCATAAACAGCTCCAGGGGGTTAATAAAGACCTCCCGTATTCAATGTATGAAGAAAGTGTAAAACTCTTGCAGTTCAAAAAGCTTATCTACGTCCTACGCCTTTCCTATTTAATTTACGGAAAAAGCTTAACTGATGTAAATCCGGTTTACACTTTCTTCGTAACTTGAATACGGAAGCTGGTCTGGCGGAAGCTAGATATTTTAACTTGTTAAATATGAATATATTTTTTTGGGACTTTATTAATCCCCCGGAGCCGTGTGGAGTACACATTTATGAAGATCGGATGTGTCAGGATATCTCTGATTGTGTTCATTAGAAAGAAAAAAATTATACACCTAAGATGGCTTGAGGATGAGTAAAGCTTGGGGTAATTTTCATTTAAAAGTGAACTAATCCTTTAAAGGTTCAATATTTTAACACATTCGAGGTATACAAATATATAACCTGTATTTATACAATAATAATGCAATCTATTTAATAGGTGCTTGTGTTGTAAACATTGAGCTCATAGTTTCCACTGAAATAAGCAAAGAACATACAGTATATCTGTGCTAACTAGGAAGCCATTGTAATAATTCTGATCCTGGGAACAGTATGCGATACCTGCTCTTCCTCTCTCATCTCCATCACCTTCTCTCCTTCTTCTTCTCTCAGTCTCCTTACCTTGACTTGTAGCTATATTTCCCTTGCCAGAGCTAAGCTTTGATTCATACAGTCTTTGCAAACTGTTTCTGTCGGTTGTTTAAAACAGCTGTTTAGTTAAGCTATTTTTCTTATCTCGCACTTTGACTGTTAACTAAAGCGTTGCACTGGAATTTGCACTCACCACTTCTGTGAACATTAAGCCCGCCTACTTTGATTTGATTTCATCTCAAACATTTTGACATTACGAGCAGTATTAGTTGGCTGAAGCAGCTCAGATGAGAAGGTTGCAATGAGCAATATCCTTGCAGCACCAAATTGAAGTGAATATTTGGCAATTACTTTCATTAAATATACACTTAAATATACATATTTGTATATATACAAATATACATATCCAAATTTTCTGAAGAGAATCGGCCGCTTGTTATGACACGAGAATGCATCTAACACATGAGAATGCACCTCATCAGGTTAGGTTGAGCTTCTGCTTATGTTCGCTGATCAATGTTTATATAGGAGTAAAAGGCTAAATCAAATGTGTTCATCATAACAAGCGATCGTTTCTCTTCAGAAAATTTGGACTAAAGCACTCGATTTATATGGATTAGTTTTCCAATTTCATTATGTAGTTTTTGAGGCATCAAAGTGGTAGTTACAAAGGCAGTCTATGGAAGGAAATCTGACAGCATTCTGTCATCAAAAAGATCTCCATTTGTGTTCCAAAGATGAACGAAGGTCTTGCGGGTTTGGAACGACATGAGGGTGAATAATTAATGACAGAATTTTCATTTTGGGGTGAACAAACTCTATAATGACTGACCGGCACTGCCTTCATAGTGTACAACAGACAAATTAAATTAAGCAGAACTAAATTATGTATGTATTCTTTTTATTATTTATTCTTTATTATTTTATTTTGATGAACAGGCTGCAATGTCAAATTAGCAGTGCAAGAACTGCAGTGCACGATCACTTAATTTGTTTCCACTGCTGGGGAAAAAATTTGATACTGTAAAGGGGCTCGCACACCGGACGCGAAGCTCAGCGCCGCGCAGCGCCACGACACGTTTTTAAATTTCGAACACATTATTTTCTATGAGTGTACGCACACCAGCACACCAGAAAACAATAGAAAACAATGTTAAGACATGTCGCGGCGTTGCGCGGCGCTGAGCTTCGCGTCTGGTGTGTGAGCCCCTTAAGGCCCACCCACTCTGCCCAACGCCGGTTTTCCACAGGACGGGGAAGGTTTCTTGCGCGTTCGGTCTTTTCTGGGGCAAATTAGTTTAATTCCAAGTAAACTTTTATCTGACTCCATGTTATTATGACCTTGAATTTAGTTTAGAATGTCAATTGATTATTGGTCATTTGTGTAATAATTTAGCTCTACATTTGAATATTCTATTTAACTCTTTACTCTTATTGTACTCGTTCATTTGGTTCTCAGAGTCGCACAGGGTCCTCGCACTGGCTGTTCATTAATTAAGCGGGGCCCACGATCACAAACTCGCCAGTCTTGGTCATTAGACAGAGGTAATTGACTATACTGTTTAGAAGGCCGCTTTCATGCTTGCTCTATCTAAAAGTATTTTGTTTATTCCCCATAAATCTGTATACACTTGAATTAAAGTAACACTATCTCTAGTCAGAGGTCATAACCACTACTACAGATAAGCAATGTTCCCTCTATTTTTTTCTCGATGAGCAAAACTTTTCTCTGTTGAGCGCACATTTTGGTCACCTGAGCAAAAACATACTTTATATCAGACCTGTACAATGAACGTAAACACACACACACACACACACACAAAATGGTTTTATCATGCAACTGTAACATTTAACTTTAATGTGCCGTTTCTATTTTATTTGACCCTCGATTTAACTTAGTGATATATTAAATAATATGTTTGAAATAAACAGTTCAGTCACTAAATTAAGCATTTAGGTTAATTTTAGGTTACCTGAGATTTGTTCACATTGCTGTATTAACTGTACCAGTCTTTACCAAGAAATTCTATTAAAAAATAATTTCTGTCCTCCTGCAGGACAGTTAAATTCTTTATAATAATATAATATGAGCAGTTAAAATGATGGTTTGGAACAACCATAATGTGTTTTTGTACAGTCAATTATTAGCAACCGACAGTGTTAAACCATTAAAAATTACATGTTTATTGCTTATGAATTTCCGAGATTTTATATACCAGGAGGTTTCAAGATTTTTCGTGGCAAGGAACCCTAAACAATCCCCTTGTGAGATAAAGTTTTTATTAGGCTTACATTATAATATAATAAAATATAATATTTAAGTATTTAAACTGATATACAGTATTATATTATGTATTATACAGTATTATGCTTCCATTTGTTTTAATATATTATAAAGTGAAAACAAACTGAAGCATTTAAAAATATCTGATAAATATTTTTAATAAAAGTGAACGTTAACTCATTTATAGTTATCTAAACATCCCTGAAACCCACACCACCACCACCACCACACACAAAAATCTATTTAAACTGAGGTATATGACTGATGTATTTTGAGTTTGCAAGCTACACCTGTGGTGGGTGTTTGATTTGTAAATGTCTCAGAGTTTTGTTACCATTCTGTTATTTCCACCACTTTTCATTAAAACATGGCGTTTTATTTCACATTTCTTTTCGTTTTGCGTTGCCTCTCAAGTTGAGGTATTTAGTCCGCAAAAATTACAGTATTCTTACCGCGACTGATTTGGCTCAGGGCCAGCCCGCTCACACACGCTCAATCGTTCTCTTTCTATAGAACCTGTAAACCGCATTCACCGGTTCTAACTCTATAGCGACAATAACACTATAGCGGTTGTCCAGAGCACTGCAATTATTTCTCATTTAAACTACAACAATCAAATGGATTTCCCCACACATGAATTTCATGTCTGTTCTCTGCGCAGCAATTATTTTTTCTGCGTGGCCGCGGCTTCAGAAATGTGCGGCCGCGCACGTGTGCAGCTTAGAGGGAACATTGTCTGTGACCCTAGTCAATGCAAATTCTGATGCAAATTGTAAGTTCATGTCCCACATTGGGGGATGTTTTGTCTTGGTCTGAGTACAGGACACTCAGCAATGTGTATTTTTCTAATGTCAGGTATGCATCTTACTCTATTTCTGAGCATTTGATGTTTTGTATTGATCATCCTTGAACTGATAATATTATGTAATTGGCATGATACATTTAGCCTACCTGACTAATAAATTGTCACATTTGATTTTATTCTGACTCTGAAATTATTGACTTCAGTAGATTAAGATGTATCCATTGTTACTGCAAATCTGCTTCAGGTTAGTAACGGACTAAAGTCCAGTTTTGAGTGGAGCGTAGGGCTCACCAACTGTGATTTTAGAGCTCCGATAAATGCTTGGCATTAGTTCAAGGGTACTTAGACTGTAAAGGCTAAAAAGGGAATTTCCATTTAGGACAACAAAATGTTGATAGACCAACCTAAATAGGGTGAGCATTACCTTTGTTTAATGTAATTGTGACATAGGAAGGGGATCTTATTATAATCAGTCCCTCCAGAAAAACGCAGATTTTTTTGTGATTGTTGCGGGCTAAAATGCTTGATTTTGCGGCACGTTTTCTTTAAAAATATGATGGAATATGCGGGATATTTTTGCAATTTTATGCGATGAAATTGAGGGAACTTACAAAAACTGCGGTTTGATGAAAAACAGAAAAAAATAAAAGGTGATTCCCCCAACACCCTGTTCTCACTAGGCCTACTACTTTAATGTAAACAGTAATTTCCTATTCCTATGATAAGCAAGCATACTAAATCACAGAATATTTAAGTTCTCATTCTGTTTTATTTCAGACCTTAATTAACACATGGCTCAAACTTACAAAACATTGAGTCAAACAAGTTCTGTAGCTTTACAAAAGGAATATGAGTTTGTAGAAAGGCGCTATATAAAATAAACGTATTATTATTAATATCCAAAAACTTCTATAAAAATTAATAAATAAAATATTTTTAAAAATGTGTGCTTCTTCCTCCCTGCTTCCGCTTCTGATCCTTGGCGGTGGCAAAGTGAAAGTGGTTTTCCAGCGTCAACACGCAGTTGCACGGAGTGCAAAATATTTTGCCCCCACTTTCATGTAACACACCGGGAAACTGCTTCGCGCGGTCTTTGCACTTATTTTATTGGCAAATGAGAATGATTTGTGTGCTTCATCATGGTTTCATGGTTTGCAGATGATGTTCACGTCGCGTAATAGTCACTTCACAAGGTTCCCATGGCAATAGGGGGAAAATAATGGCGCTTTACTAGTGTGAAGTAAACGCAACATTTTTCAACATTCTGCTAAGATATATGTGACTTTTTTGCAACGAAAATGCAGGGATTATGAAATCATGCTAGCCCCGCATATATTTTGCTTGCTGAAATCGGCAATTTATGCGGCGAAAGTGCGTCTTATTTGAAAAAATGTGACCCCGCATAAATATGCGAACTTTGGCTGATTATGCATGAAATTAGGCGATCGCATAATCGCGTTTTTCTGGAGGGACTGTATAATATTAACGCCCCTTAATTTGCATGTTTCCACCCATGGCACAGTCATTTTATTTTCGCAAGCGAAAACTAAGTACCAGTTCGAAGGCCATGGCAAAAGTTCGAGCAAAGTGTGCTAACTGTTCTGTCGTTGGCTGCACAGACAAGCACAGAAGACTACTTAGATTCTCATTAGCTTGGATAGCCTGGAAGTTGACCCTGGCAAGTTTGATTGCTGAAAAAGGAGCGTTTCTGTCCGAGCAATATTTTAGAACAAATATTAGACCATTCACAGCATTTGATAGCAATCATAAACGTTAGCCTAGGCGTCCATACGGGTTTTGCACAAAAGATTAACATGACTGCATATTCTAGTCGATGAGTTGAATCCACTCCACAGCATCTACAAAAATGTATCCTCTAAACTTTCAGAAACGTCCAGTTGCATTCTAAAAATGGTAACTTATTCCTGAGTCTCTCCATCAGTGTCCAACGGTTTGAACAATGTGGCTGAACACCGTTACTGACAGTTGCCATTTTGGCTGCGTGTAGACGTGCCAATATTCAGTAATGTGATATATCACATTATGAATATGCACGATATTGTTATCGTGGGCACTTCAAATTTATTACCAATTTTTAAAATTTTTATAATGCATTAAGAATACTTTGGCCATCAACCGTATAAAATGCACAACACGCTGTATGCTGCGTCAAAGGGACACGCGCACTCATGTAAACAAGCCCAACGTGCATGAGAAGCACATGGCGGAACAAGTGAAGGAGATGTGCTGAATGAAAGTGCACGTTCATTCTCTGACTGCAGAGGGCACTGATGGAACAGCAGAATGCAGCAGTTACCCCGGAAACCCCACAAACAAAGCAGCTTCGCTAGTGAAGTTTTTAAAATGCTTCAAACAGCCATTCATTTTTTTGTAATCTCAATGTTGTTCATCTCCGCACCAAATACTTAATACTTAAAGACTTAATAGGCTATTTATTTTCAAATTTAAACATTTTTATATTTTAATCTGGATCAAGACATGCCCTAATGATTAGAAATGTTCTGATTATTTGTTATTGTTCAGTAAAACTGAGACATATGGCTTCATTAATTAACATGGTAATTCATTATTACCAAAGTGACAATGACAAATACTTATAAAGCATTAATTATTCTTAGTTAATGTTAATTTCTTAGTTACGTATTAATAACATTACTAAAATCAAAAGAACTTATTTAATGGACCTGAGATAAAACTAACAATGATCAGTTGTATTTCTTAACTAACATTAACAAAAAATAATACTTTCTGTAACAAATGTAGCTATTGCTCAATCTTAGTTAATGCATTAAATAATGAGACCTTATTGTAAAGTGTTACCTTTTGTTCTTTATAACCTAATTCTTTTGCACTTTAATCTGTTTGAAAATATTACTTTATATATTTTTTGTGTATTGTATTATTGTATTTAAACATTCAGAGTTATTTTTGTTATTACAAAAAGAGTTCTTAAACCTGTTATACTACGACAACAATATCTTTTTCATATATTTTTTCAATATCGTGATAATACCACATACTGTGATAAAAGCTTCAGCAATTAATCGCAACATGAAAATTTGATACCGTCACATGCCTATCTGCATGTAATATTCTCCACGAGCTGTTAAAGCTCCACCCTCTTTTGGAAAGTGGGCAGAGAGCAGCAGCTCATTTGCATTTAAAGGTACACACAAAAACGGCATGTTTTTGTTCACACCTTTGTGTATTAGAGGCGCTTCGTGTCGCCGGTGCTGCCGCTCCCAGCATGAGCAGATGCACGTAGACAGAGAGAGCTGCATAGAGCGATTTCCACAAACCTTCTGTGAGAAAACGTTAATATAGAGTAAAAGCCATCTACAATATCAGTATTTCTCGAGTTCATAGCATGATTTACACAGGTTAGTTGATCGCCTGATATTATGATACCCATTCAGAGCTCGCAAGCCGCGCCTCTTAAAGCGGCCGTGACTCTTAAAGGGTTAGTTCACCCAAAAATTAAAATTCTATCATTTATAACTTACCCTCATACTGTTCCACACCCATGAGAACTTCTTTCATCTTCGGAACACAAATTAAGATATTTTAGTTGAATTCCGATGGCTCTGTGAGGCCTTCATAGGGAGCAATGACATTTCCTCTCTCAAGATCCATAAAGGTACTAAAAACACATCTAAATCGGTTCATGTGAGTATAGTGGTTCAATATTATTATTATAACGTGACGAGAATATTTTTGGTGTGCCAAAAAAAACTAAATAATGACTTATAATGATGGCCGATTTCAAAACACTGCTTCAGGAAGCTTCAGAGCATAATGAATCAGCGTGTCGAATCAGCGGTTTGGAGCGCCAAAGTCACGTGATTTCAGCAGTTTGGCGGTTTGACACGCAATCTGAATCATGATTCGATATGCTGATTCATTATGCTCCAAAGCTTCCTGAAGCAGTGTTTTGAAATCGGCCATCACTAAATAAGTCATTATTTTGTTTTTTTGGCACACCAAAAGTATTCTTTGTGTTCCGAAGATTAACAAAGGTCTTACGGGTCTGGAACAGCATGAGGGTGAGTAATAAATGACATTATTTTTGGATGAACTAACCCTTTAATGTTTTTTTGTTTGGCAGCCGCTGCTGCCAGTCATTGACCGTTTTTTTATAATATTTTTTAAAGTGAAAATATTTTATTGTAATAATTCAGGAATTACCTGTAAAATAACTGTTTTTTGGTTTATTTAAATTAGGATATTTTACTTTAATTCTACTGGGTTTTTTGTCTGCCATTAATTTGACTGTTTTATCATTTAACCATTTTGTTACTGTTTAATTACTGATTATTTTTGTAATTTTACATAGATTTGTTTATTTAAGAAAACAGAAAAATACTGTATAAAAACCAGTAAATTTTCTGTAAAAAAAAAAAAATGTGAATTACTGTATTTTTTCATTAATGTCAAAAAAACTTAAAATAACAGCCAAGTTGTTAATTTACATATATTGTTTGTAATTTTACCAAGTTTGTATATAATTTAAAAGAAAAGAAAATGACCATAAAAAAAAAAAAAAATCAGTTATTTTCTGTAAAATTAGGATTTTTTTTTTTAAACAGTGTAGGGTTGAACCCTGTACAAGCAGTTGGGTGGATGAATGTATCAGAATAGATTATTCATACTGTATGTGTGTTTTTCTTATAGGTGACAAGCGATCTGTTTGACATCATGTCTGGTCAGACAGATATTGATCACCCACTGTGTGAGGAATGTACTGACACACTACTGGACCATCTGGACACACAACTCAACATCACAGAGAACGAGTGCCAGAATTACAAGTTAGTATCATTCATGCTCAAAACAAATCTTTTTCTTTCTTATTTTGTGAGCTGGATGTGTTGATTGTTTTGTGTGATGGTTTGTATCATTATTTTTGTCATTAAAAAATCTTTAGTCAATACATGATTGACATCACTGACTCCAGCGGGTCACACAATTGCCTTTAAATTGTCAGGAGCTGTTTAGAGTTGCTGTCCCAACTACCAGAAGAGGAGGAGGCCAGTCTACTGAATGCACTGCAGCAGCTGAAACAAGAAGAGGAATCTTTGATCCAGGAACTGGAGAGCATTGAGGGTCAGCGCGAAGCCGTGGCGAAAGAGCTAGCCGAGGGACGCAACCACAGCCAGCTGATGGACACTGAAGAACTTCAGTACATATGAATGAGAATATTTATCAGTCATATCATTCTTTTTTCTTATAATATGGGAATCCCTGTTCCTCGGGGCAATGCTAACATTTAGTGTGTGAGAGGGAGTAAACTAAACAGTGAACTTCTGCACTCGCAGATGAGTCTTCTTTTTTAATATCCTCTTTGCAAAGCATGTATTTTGATACGTTCATAATGTCTAGCACTGATTTAATTCTGATCTTGACAGTTTGAGCAGTCCATTTTAGTGTGGACTGCTCTAACTGTCAAGATCAGAATTAAATCAGTGCTAGAAACTGAATGGCCTTAAGTGAAGTTCTAAAATATGTCATATACAATATAGTTGAAGTCGTTATAGCATTTTTGTATTGCATAGATCATGTTTTTTTGAGAAAAAGAAAAGAAAAAAACGATTCCTCATGTGCGGTCCATATAAGCTGCGAATGCTCTGCATACCCAAGCCATTTGTGACTCGGCAATTAATATTAACATTATAAATTACTAATAAATCCCTTGTTTGATGTGTACCATAAAGCCGACATGATTGGTAAAGCATATGTAACTGTTAGTAATTTATTTATTTGCCAAACGACTGTAATTTTCTTTAAATCTGCCAATTTAATTGAAATCTTACGGAGACTTCCGGGTAAGCTGATCTACGGCAGCTTTTGCATCTTCGCGCTTTTGTTACGGAACATCGTCATCGTCCCGCGTTCTCATTGGTTTGCTGGTATATGGCAAATTACATGGGCAGGATAAGCTATGAGCGGACTGCTCGCCCAAGAGGAAAAATTAGCTGCTGCCAGATCTCAATCACCGAAAATCACATTTTATTTGATACAAAACTAACTAGACCAAATGGGGAAAATATAGTATTTAATTTTCTCCATAGGGAAATTAGCCTAATTTTTGTATGAAAACTGAAAACAAAATAAATTAAGACAGTCCTACTGTAACTATCAGAGAATTTTTTTGCAAACGCACCTTTCGCATGTTGCGCCTCTATCGACTCAAACATCACAAAAGCTCTTACAGGTGCTTATGAAAAGGCACATCTTCACAGGTAAATGTAGGCCACTCTCAGTAAAACATTAGAAGTACTAAGCAACTGAGTAAACTAACACTGTCTAGAGCAGGGGTGTTAAACTCATTTTAGGTTGATGGCCGGATTAGAAAAAAATTAACAATGTGTGGCAGAATTACCATTTATTTCTTTTTAAAGGTGCCCTAGAACTTTTGGTAACACTTTATATTAACTCACGCTATGAAGCATTAGTTAAGCATTAGTTAAGCACTAGTAAATAGTCAATTCATCATTTATAAAACATTAATAGACATTAGTAATCCATTTATAAATACAGCTATAAATGCTTTGTTCTTGATTTATAAGCATATCTTTAATGAGTTAAATAATTGTATTTACATACTTTATTAATGATCAATTTATCATTTCTAAATTATGTATTACATTATTAACAAACCAGTTATTTAGGAGTTGTCAGTGGTTCATAAGATCATTTAGAAAGTGTAAGTAAATGATTAACAACATATTTAAATGTATATTTATGCATCTTATTATTTAGACACATAGTATTAGTTACTTAGTGTGTTTATAAATGCTTTATTAACACATATTCCTAGTGTCAAAACTACCTCAGTACTAACTTTAAAACTTTAGAGAACAGCAGTAGAGCAGAAGATCACTGAACCTTTAAATCTCATTTATAAAAGCTTTACAAAGCATAAATAGTCCTCACTTTAGATGAGCTCACAAAAATAGTTAATTGACCACTTCTAAATGTTTTACCTGAATTAATCAAGAATTGCAGTAGGAATATGTGTTAATAAAGCATTTATTAACACACTAAGTAACTATTACTATATGTCTAAATAATATGATGTATAAATTAATGCTTAAATAGTTTAATAATCATTTACTTACACTTCCTAAATGATTGTACGAACCACTCCTAAATAACTGGTTTGTAAATAATGTAATACTTAATTTAGAAATGATAAATTATTAATAAAGTATGAAAATACAATTATTAAACACATTATAGATATGCTTATAAATCAAGAATAAAGCATTTATAGCTGTATTTATAAACTGCTTACTAATGACTATTAATGCTTTATAAGTGATGAATTAACTATTTACTAATGCTTAACTAATGCTTCATAGCGTGCAGTTATTATAAAGTGTTACCAAAATTTTTTTTTAAAAAGATGTAATATAAGTCTAAGGTGTCCCTTGAATGTGTCTGTGAAGTTTCAGTTCAAAATACCCCATTGATTTTTTTAATTAATTTTTTTAACTGCCTATTTTGGGGCATAATTAGAAATGAGCCGATTCAGGGTGTGTGGCCCTTTAAATCTGGTGCTCCACGCCCCAAGAGCTCGCGCTTGCCTTAAACAACATAAAAAAAGTTCAAACAGCTAATATAACCCTCAAAATGGATATTTACAAAGCGTTCGTCATGCAGCATGTCTAATCGCGTAAGTACACTGGTTATTTTGATGTTTACATTGATTCTGAATGAGTTTGAGACTATGCTCCGTTGCTAACAGCTAATGCTACACTGTTGGAGAGATTTATAAAGAATGAAGTTGTGTTTATGCATTATACAGACTGAAAGTGTTTAAAAATGAAAATAGCAACGGCTCTTGTCTCCGTGAATACAGTAAGAAACTATGGTAACTTTAACCACATTTACATTACATTAGCAAACATTTAGAAAGACAATTTACAAATATCACTAAAAATATCATGTTGTCATGAATCATGTCAGTTATTATTGCTCCATCTGCCATTTTTTGCTATTGTCCTTGCTTGCTTACCTAGTCTGTTGATTCAGCTCTGCACAGATCCAGACGTTCTGCCCTTGTCTAATGCCTTTCATAATGTTGGGAACATGGGCTGGCATATGCAAATATTGGGGGCGTACACCCCGACTGTTATGTAACAGTCAGTGTTATGTTGAGATTCGCCTGTTCTTCGGAGGCCTTTTAAACAAATGAGATTTATATAAGAAGTAGGAAACAATGGAGTTTGAGACTCACTGTATGTCATTTCCATGTACTGAACACTTGTTATTTAACTATGCCGAGGTAAATTCAATTTTTGAATCTAGGGCACCTTTAACCTTAGTGCGGTTATAGTTGCATTATTATTAACCATATAAACAACAAATTAATTTGCGTGAGAGCTATTACACTGCTCTTTAAAACTGCAATTGTTTTTACAGCAAAACGACTATTAGATTTATTTAAATAATGCTTTATTTAATATTTTTTATTAGCACCAGTTTTTTTTAGAAGCAAATTGGCCGATTCTTGGTACTGTTTGCATTTTTTTTTTTTTTTTTTTTTTTTTTTTCAAATGTATTTGTTGTTAATGTTTTCACAGGCCAAACGGGCCTTCAACAAAAATGTGTAGCCCTTTGATATTAGAGGCAAACCCTGCATTTTTATCACAATCCCAACAAAGATGTTATGCACATGAGCAGTTGATTTTAATTTAAATTATTGTATAATTAAAAGATTAACAGCAAAAACAGCATGGTTTGATTTTAGCTTTGTGAAATTGTGCTTCAAAAGACACCTGCACAATCAGCAAACGGACTGAATGAAAATGCAAATTCAGTCTCTGACAGTAGGTGGCGCTTTTGGAACAGCAGCGATTTCCTTGGTTACTGCTATACACAAAGCAGTGCTGCTTGGCTACTATATATATATATATATTTTTATTTTTATTTATTTTTTTTTTTTTAAAGGGTTATCTCATCTTTGTTCTTTTGAAAAGGAAAACAAATCTTTTTTCTTTTGTTCTTTTTCTCGAAAAAAACAAGATGATGGGTAAATAAATTTTTTGTTTGTTTGTACATTTGTACTTTGTCTCTTTCTGTCTCAGGTATCAGAAGGAGTACTGCGAGTTTAAGAGACAGCAGCTGGAGTTGGATGATGATCTTAAGAGTGTGGACAATCAGATGCGTTACTGTCAGATTCAGCTAGACAGACTCAAGAAGACCAACGTTTTCAATTCCACCTTTCATATCTGGTTTCATATCTCTTTATTAACCTATTTTATCTAATATTTTAGGAACAAGTCTCACCATCAAGACAGAAATATATGCACATTGAATAAGCTGATAAAAGCATTTATATTCAAAACTGAATTGGGTAAAATTGTGCATATAAACATTTTAAATTTCTTTTGTTTGTTTTTTTCTACACCTTTCTCAGGCACAGTGGGCAATTTGGAACAATAAATAACTTCCGCCTGGGGAGATTACCCAGCGTACCAGTGGAATGGAATGAGATTAATGCAGCCTGGGGTCAAACCGTACTACTACTGCATGCGCTTGCAAACAAGATGGGACTATGCTTTCAGAGGTGCTTGGATAAGAAAAAAATATTTACAACTAGATAGATTAAGCTTGTAGACAAATGATGCCTTGTCTTAAAGTTTAAAATAGTTTTTAAAAGCTTGAAGTTTTTATGTCTAGACAGCAGATCAGATCAGTCAAACTTAGACCAATAAGAAAAATCAGATCGACCAATTTAGTTCACATTAGACCACTTTGAACTGCATTAGACCTCAGCAGACTTTTAAGAAACTCATTCAGACCCAATTAAACCTCTTCAGACATAATTAGAGGGCATTTACACCTGGTCTTTTCATGAAAGCTCATTAGTATAATCAGAAAAAATGCATGAAGTGACTTAGTGTAAACAGGCCCTGAGAAAAAGCCACCTCGGTGGTTTCCTGAATCTTCTGCTTGATAGTTGTTGCTGGCATGTTCCTACCATGTTGCTGTGATCTGGCATGTTGCTAGTTGTTGTTAAAACCATTAAAATACATAATGTAATATACATAAAATAAACATACTTGTGAACATTATATATCATATTATAACAAATGTCTGCAGAGGGTGCCAATGGTTTGGGGCCCATTTCAGAAAGGAGGTTAAAGTCAAGTGAAAACTCTGAGTATGTTAACCCTGAAATATTAACCCTGTTTCAGAATGGGAGGTATGTCAAACCAGAGAAAGCAGAGTAAGTCAAGCCTGTTTCTAAAAGGGAGGTAACTTATACTCAGAGTCAGTTACCATGGTAACTTGTGAACCTAACCTGGTCTGGAGCAGGTTTTCTTCAGGAAACCCAGAGTTTATTTCGGTCTCCTCCCCCTTTTTAAAGCGAAATTGATGTTTAAATACTTCATTCATTCATTCATTCATTCATTCATTCATTCATTCATTCATTCATTCATTCATTCATTCATTCATTCATTCATTCATTCATTCATGCTGCAAAAATGCTTTTCTTAAATGTATTTTTCTTAATTTATTTTTTGTCTTATTTCAAGTACAAATATCTAAAAGTTCTTAAATCAAGATGGATTTTCTATATAAGAAAATGATGTAAGATATTAGGTCTTGTTTCCTGGGGGATCTTAATTAAGTGCATTTTACTTAAGTATAATTATCTGCCAGTGTGATAATAAAAATAATCTTAATGCAAACAGAAAACATTTTATTCAAAACAGATTATTCAGAGTGTCTATTACTAAGTGTTTTTAACCTTGTGTGACCACCAATGTCACACAAGGTTAAAAACTAGGAGCATGTGTAACGGCTTCAATGGTGTAGGCAGTAAAGCAGTGGGCACAGAGATCTGGCTTGTGATGTGACTGGGTTCAAGTCCGCCTTTTGCTGAGCTCGCTCTTCTCTTCTCCTTTTCCAATTACATATGACATAAGACAGGCATTTATTTTCATTAACAATGAAGAAAATGTTCTAAAGGTGGAAGTAAAGTGCCTAACGCTTCACTCTAAACCCGCAGCACATATATTAATTGAATTCAATTAAATTAATTTGAAAAATAACAAAGAGAAAAGAGAAAGGGCGATCTATTATTTCTCTATATGAAGCATATTTATTCAAGCCACAGAAAGTCAATACCTACATATATTACCAAGTACACGCTATGATACAATAGCTATTAAAACCACCTTTAGCAACAATAACTTGAAGTAATCGTTTTATGACTATATTAGTCTCACACTGTTGTGAAGGATTTTTGGGCCACTCTTCTATATAACATTGCTTCAGTTAATTGAGGTTTGCGGGCATTTGTTTATGTTTATGTTTGTATTTGTTCTTAAGGTCCTGCCACACCATTTCAATCAGGTTGAAGTTTTGACTTTGGCTGGGCCATTGCAACACCTTGATTATTTTGTTTTTCAACCATTCTGTTGTAGATTTGCTTGTGTTGTTGGGATCATTGTCCTGTTGCATGACCCAATTTCGGCCAAGCTGTAGCTGTTAGACAGATGCCTCACATTTGATGCCAGAATACTTTGGTATACAGAAGAGTTCATGGTCAACTTGATGACAGCAGTGTGCCCAGGCTGCTGTCCTGTGGCTGCAAAACAAGCCCAAATCATAACCCCTCCACCGCCATGCTTGGCAGTGGTGTTTGTGCTGATGTGCTGTGTTTGGTTTTCGCCAAACGTGGCGCTGTGCATTATGTCCAAACATCTCCACTTTGGTCTTGTCTGTCCAAAGGACATTGTTCCAGAAGTCTTGTGGTTTGTTCAGATGCATCTTTGCAAACCTAAGGTGTGCTGCCATGTTAGAGAGAAGAGTCTTTCTCATTCCAACCCTTCTAAACAAGCCATAATTGTTAAGTCCTTTTCTAATTGTACTGTCATGAACTTTAACATTTAACATGCCAACTGAGGTCTTGCAATTTCTCTGATCATTACATGGTCTGACTTTGCAACAATTGCTTCACTAAGATCATTGCTAATGTCTTTCCTCCTTGGCATTGTGTTAACACACACCTGAATGCTCTAGACCAGCAAACTGCAAAAACGTCTGGTCACACTTGCTGATGATCAGTTAATCAAAGGCATTTGAGAAGCCAGCACCTGGTGTAATTTCTTATAAAGTGTGTGTGTGTGTATGTGTATGTATATATATATATATATATATATATATATATATATATATATATATATATATATATATATATATATATATATATATATATATATATATATGTACATGTAGAATTTTTAATCTAATTAATTACATTATGTGCCGATTAATTAGTCCAATTAATCACAATTTAATTGCACATCAATTTTGGCTGAGAAATGAACCCAAAAGATCATTTGAAGTCATTTTTGTGTAAAGCATCAAATAGATTGCTTCTGAATCGCTCTCGCTGTACTTTTATGTCATACCCCGAAATGGTATGTGTAGCGCCGTTTCAAGTCCAACAAGTCTTTTATGAATGATCCACTGAATCATTGGTTTCAAACGGTTCATTCAAAACGCAGATTTAGAAATGTCTTTATATTTTCATTGGCAAAATTGAACAAAACAGACAATGCTGTCTCTAAAATAACACAATATTAACTTCTTATTTACTTGACTGTTGTATAAAATCAGTTGGCTATCGCATTTGAACTCGCTAATAGCACTTGTGAAATATTGCACTCGTGTAACAACACTCGTGTAATATTGCACTCATTACTCATGTGATATTGCTTAACTATGTTCTAAATATGAGACAAAAACTCAAACGTGCATTTTTGCCCCCATCTTGAATTATAGGAACTTTCTGACTGCCTATACATTTGTATAGGCTTCCTCTCGCAGTGAGTTGTTGCCCTCTATCATATTCTTCATAAATCAACTGTATGAAATGTCAGATGACCTACATAGGTCTGGGGCGTGGCAAGTGCGTTAAATGCATAAAAAAATGTAACACATTATTTTCTACCTTAATTAATTCATCTAATTAATCAGCATATATATGTGTGTTTGTGTGTGTGTGTGTGTGTTTTAGTATATTTTTTCTAGTGGGTGCAGGACACTATAGTTCATTTATGTAAGTGAGGATAGCAAAATAAAGTAAACTGTGACATATTATACCCAAAAATTCTTCATACAGTGGACTACCAGTAAAATCGATAAAAATTTGGAACCAAAAATTATTCAGATACTTTGACCTGACCATGTTTTGCTTAAGTGTTATCTGACATAATTAAGATTGTTTTTCTGACACAGTTTAACTCTGAGACTTTGTCATATTTTATTACCATTTATTTAAACTATAGTGAATAAACTGTAATGAATAAAATGTTCAAGGTGTCTGAATAAATATTGGTTTGACTGTGTATATACATTAATAAGTCATAACTGATGCTTTCGAGCATCTCCTTTATGCCCATGAAATGTGTCCTTGCCACTGCACAGTTACATAACCTTTGCACACTTCACAGATGTTATCTGTATGAGCAAGTCATATACATTATGTTTTCGAGCATCTCCTTCATGCCTGTGTTAAGTGCCTTCATTGCCGCTGCACATAGCATTTTATTTTCACTCGCTTCACAGGAAATACTTGTTTAAGCAAGTCATCTATAATCATCTATGCTATCTGTATGAGCGATTCATTTAAATATTTTTGAGCATTTGCCTTATGTAATTTCATTGCTGCAGCACAGTTATGTATTGGCACCGGCACTCTCTCTCAGTCATGGTGTTTAACCAGGTACAGTAACTCAGCAATACTGTCATGTATGCAATGGCGCCTTGCTCTCTCTCACACACCACAGTGTGAGCTCTTACACAGTGTGAGCTCTTACGGCCAGTAACCATGACTGCTGTGATGTATATCACATATGTGATGCCTGCACCATGGTTGTCTTCTTCATGCCTGTGAAAAGCTTCTTCTTTATGCCTGTGTTAATCTTAGCTCACTTCACAGATGTTGTATGCGTAAGTTACACTGCACATGTGGCTGCTCAGTGGAACCCACCTGTGCTGCTCAAAGTAAAAAAAACTACTCTGCCCACTTGGGTTCTGACACTATTGCTGAAAGCCCTAATGGTCCACCCTTGAAGCCCTTACAGTCACTTGAGCTGCGAGTGCTTTCTTTTTTCTTTTCTTTTTTGGCTTTGGTGAAGTGTGTGAATGATATGCAGGTGCTCTCAATTGAAGCTTCTTGTATGAAATTTGGGCCATGAGACTGTAGAGTCACTTTAAAGCCTTGAAAGGCTATTTACCAAAAGTGCTCTCAACACTGTTTGAAGCAGAGGTCATAATGCAATCTTCCCCAGTAATATTTACAATTGTACATGTTTGCCAGTTTAGGCAGTCTGAGGTGCTGTCTGTTTGAGCAAGTTGTTTTGCTTTGAGCATTTTTCTCCTATTTGCGACACTAAATTATAGCTTAGGATGATTGTGCACAGTGCTGAACAGTGTTTGCTGCCTCTGCATATCTTGAAATAATGCTGGTATAATTTTAATGCATTACTTGTGCATCTACAGGCAAGGTCACTGCTTAGTATAACTTATTGATGTTCGCCTGCCGTCTGCCGCTGTTCTCTCGCTATATTTCAAGCACTGGCCATGCTGCTGCTCCGACGAGAATGTGTAGCACAGCTTACACCAACCACTATACTGGCTGTCATTGCCACTGTTCATAGCCTTCATTCAATGCTGCACCACCTTTGCTGCTGCATTTAATAAGGTGTTTTGACCTTGTATTATTAAATATAAGTGCTGACGACACCTCTGCTCTCTAGTAAGTGTTGTTTACACTAACCACTATACACTGCGTCATTCATATCTTTTCTGTGGTAATGAACTGGCTGTGCCGTTGCTTTCGGTATGGTTTGTATGGCTGTATTTTGCTGCTCTCTCAGGAAAGCAAAGGTGATGCTGCTGCTTTCCGTGAGGTCTGATAAACCTACTTGCTCTCTATTGGTATAGTTGTGGCTTATGCAAATTGTCTGACACTGACAGCTGTCACAGCCATACTGGTTCATATTTGGTTATAGGTCGAAAGATTCTGAGGTCAATGGAGTTTGGCACCCTTTTTATAGGCAGGACATTTTGAACAGCATTGATTCAGCGTGATTCAATAATGCTTCAGTATTTTGGAGAAAGGTTTCCCATAGCGTCAGCTACTGACACAATGTCTTGTTCGCTCTTCTCAAAGAACCAAGGTTATGTGAGTAACCAGAGGTGTTTATTCGAAGCAGGCACTGCAGTTATGTTCTGTGAAGGATAGTTGTAGTGTGGACTTCTCTTTGGAATTTAAAACAGTTTTTGGTAACACTTCACAATAAGGTTCATTAGTTAACATTAGTTAACTACATTAGTTAACATGAACTAATAATGAACTGCACTTATACAGCATTTATAAATCTTTGTTAATGTTAATTTCAAAATTTACCAATACATTATTAAAATCTTGTTAACATTAGTAAATGCACTGTGAACTAACATGAACAAACAATGAACAACTGTATTTTCATGAACTAACATTAACGAAGATTAGTAAATACAATAACACATGTATTGCTCATGGTTAGTTCATGTTAGTTAATACAATAACTAATATTTAACTAATGAACCTTATTGTAAAGTGTTACCCTTTAAAGCAGGGATGGACAACTCCGGTCCTGGAGGGCCAGTGTCCAGCAGAGTTTAGCTCCAACCCTAATCAAACACACCCGAACCAGCTAATCAAGGTCTTTAGGATTAGTAGAAAGTTATAGGCAAGTGAGTTTTTATCAGGGATGGAGATAAACTCTGCAGGACACTGGCCCTCCAGGACCGGAGTTGTCCTTCCCTGCTTTAAAGCTTTACACATTCCAGATACTCTTATTCTCTTATTAGCTCAAACATGAAGTACGTCATAAATAGAAGGGGGCACCCATTCAATAAAATGCATTCAGTGTACCATAATTTCCAGGCCATTGTAAAGCCTGCATGATTAACATAAATTGTGAAATGTTCTCATATGTTTTATGTTCTCTTTGTAGATATCGACTAGTTCCTTATGGAAACCATTCATATTTGGAATCTCTCACAGATAAGTCTAAGGTAAGTGCCACATATAAACTTTATTGATACATGAAGGAGAAGGGGAAAAAAGATTTTATAGGTACACAAAGCGAGTTTTTGCACACCTGGTAAATGGTTTCTCTTGTGAATACAACAGTGGTCTTGGACTTATACAAGTAGTGTAAAGGGTAATAGGATGGTTAGCGAAAGAGTACCAAAATTTCAGTAGTTAGTTCTAAACCAGTCAAATGTAACGATTTAGTGGTGTGACGTTGTAAAACTAGGCACCCGTGTCTTGCTCTAGAGACATTCTTATTTAAATCTTGTTTAGATCTTATTTGCCCTTGTAACTTCACAAATCCCACAAATTTTGAGCTTGGTAAACACACGAACACACACACACATATACATTTTATATATATATATATATATATATATATATATATATATATATATATATATATATATATACAGTACCTCAAAGAAATGAGTAAACCCCTTTACATTTTTGTAAATATTTTATTATATTTATTAATGTGACAACACTGAAGAAATGACACAGCTTGTATAACAGTGTAAATTTGCTGTCCCCTCAAAATAACTCAACACACAGCCATTAATGTCTTAAACCGCTAGCCACAAAAGTGAGTACACCCCTAAGTGAAAATGTCCAAATTGGGCCCAATTAGCTATTTTTTTCCCCCAGTGTCATGTGACTCATTACTCATTAGACTCATTACTCATTCTCAGGTGTGAATGGGGAGCAGGTGTGTTAAATTTGGTGTTAAATTCGCTGTAGCTTTTGGCTTGTTTAATTGGGGACACTTGACATTTAACTTGACATTCAGTATTTAACAGTATTCTTGACATTTATTCAACAGTGCTTTTGATCTGCCTGCATTGACACTATTCTTTAAGAGCTGCTGTGCATCCAAAATTATATACCAGTTATCACTGTAAAGCTGCTTTGACACAGTCTGCATTGTAAAAAGCGCTATATAAATAAAGGTGACTTGACTTGACTTGACTTATCACTCTCACTCTCTTATACTGGTCACTGGAAGTTCAACATGGCACCTCATGGCAAAGAACTCTCTGAGGATCTGAAAAAAACAAATGTTGCTCTACATAAAGATGGCGTAGGCTAATAGAAGATTGCCAGGACCCTGAAACTGAGCTGCAACACGGTGGCCAAGACCATACAGCAGTTTAACAGGACAGGTTCCACTCAGAACAGGCCTCGTCATGGTCAACCAAAGAAGTTGAGTGCACATGCTCAACGTTATATCCAGAGGTCGTGTTATGGAAATAGACGTATCTCTAGGAAGAGCTTGCGCCCCCTACTGTCTGAAGCCTTCTCCAGGACCGCATCCCAGGTGTGGGATAAGATGTAGGATCCCTCGTCTCGGTTCATGGTCCTTAGTGCGCGTCTCCTAATCTCAGTGGCCTCCCTGATCCAGCGGTGATACTTGTTGCTTTCAGCACGGATGACCCTGGCATTATCCAAGTCCATAATGTGATTTTCCCTCTTCCCTCACAACTGGGAAAACATTATCACAGACACACCGGACAAGGAGGAGGAAGAAGTACATATACACACTGCACTTAAGACAGCTAATTATTGACTACATACAGTATATACCAGTGGTGTGCGGTCCATATAAGCTGCGAATGCTCTGCATACCCAAGCCATTCATGGACTCAGCAATTAATATTAACTTTATAAATTACTATTAAATCCTTTGTTTGAGGTTTACCATAAAGCCTACATGATTGGTAATGTGTATGTAACTGTCCGTAATTTATTTATTTGCCAAACGGTGGTAATTTTCTTTAAATCTGCTGGTTATGGAGACTTCCGTGTAAGCTGATCTACAGCAGCTTTTGCGCCTTCGCGGGACTCAAATGGTGGCTAACAAAGAAATCTCTAGCGTTAATTGTGATCATGGCTTATGTTGAAAAACAAAGACAATTTAACCTTATGGCTGATTACTTGGCAGGATAAGCTATGAGCAGACCGCTCGCCCAAGAGGAAAAATGAGCTGCTGCCAAATCTCGATCATCGAAAATCACATTGTATTTGATAAAAAACTAACTAGACTTAACCAAATGGCGAAAAAATAACTAATAACTAAAACTATTTTCATAGTATTTCATTTTCTCCATAGGGAATTTTTTATGAAAACTTATAAACTAAGACAGTCCAACTGTAACTAGGCCTATCAGAGGATGTTAATTGATAGTCTTTGCATTTGTTAAAGTCATCAGTTTGCATAATTTCAACTTATTTTTAAAGAATACTGATATTTTTATTTATTATAGCCTATTTATATTTATTATAATTACATTTTACTTTTTTATTATAATAGGCTGCTAATACTAATTATGTTATACTTATTTTTAATTATTAATTTAAAACGTACTTCTGGCATACATTTAAATTGATGCCATGGTGTTTTTATTTGTTGTCTCTGTGTCCTAAACTGATACATTTAAAGGTGAAGTATGTTGTTTGTATGACACTAGCGGCACCTAGTGGATTAAAAAAATACAGCATGTTTTGCAAATGCACCTTTCACGTGTCCCGCCTCCGTCGAATCAAACATCACAAAATGTTTGTGAAGTCATGTCTTAACAGGTAAAAATTGGCTACTCTCAATAAAAAGTCCAACATATTAGAAATACTTTTCACTGTGTTGCTATTTGTCATGAGCAAGCAAATGAGTAAACTAACACTGAGCATCTCGCATATTAGCTGTAAACCCATCGGCCACATTTTTTTACATGTAATCATAAAAAAGTCACTGCTCGTCACTGATATATACATGTAATAGACAACAAAATAATAGCTAAATGATTCTTTTCACTTAAATATAACCAGTTCTCATAAATGGCAATCCATCCAAACATATTAAATATAAAGGTTTTATTTAGAAAAAGAACATTTTTACCAACTTAGACAAGTTATAATACAAAATGATAAAAATATAAAAAATAATGAAAATGAAAGATTACAAATACAATACAATTAAATATAAAGATTGTTAAAAATATGGAAAATTGTAACAACTTAAGATAATAAAAATATTAAAAAAAATGACAAAATAAAAAAAACTTTAACACTTTTATTGGTTTATAAAACAACATGATTAATTGTTTGTTTTATTTCCATAACCACCCTTTGCTCTCCCACAGGTGGGACGTTTGCCATTACATATTTAAAACAGTAATATTCTATACTAAACCTAAACGAATCTTGATAAACTATATATCATTTGAAAGCTTAGAATCTGTAGTTTACATATTTGGTGACTGATTTCCAAAATAAATTACATAGGAGCAGTAATTTATCAATTTGCAACAAGCATATTTTCATACTCATAAGGCATGTTCAGACCTTTATTTTGAAATTGCAATGAACATGAAAAATCATTAAAGATTGGTTGAAACATGTTTGTTTTCATGCCAAGAGTTCAAAAGATAACATCCATTCAATTTTTTGAGAAAAAAAGGTCTGAAAATGTTTTTAATAGGAAAAAAAAATACATTTATGATTGTGGCAACGATCTATAACCTAGGCCTACATACATGTTATTTTTATGTTTATTAGAGGCTGAATTCATATCAAATTCTGCCAAAATTCCCATACTACTTCTATATAGGATATCTACTTCATAAATTGTATGAAAATAATGTAAATATATGGTTCAGATCACTCAAACCATATATGGAAATGGAGGCGCCTTTATATGGTCAGTAATGGAGCTTGGTTGTCATCTAGTGAAAAAGTGTGGTACTGCGCCCAAACAAAATCTTACTGAAAGCTCATTTTTTGAGATATCAACCTGAAATTTGGAACACAACTTGTTCAGATTTTTGGCTTTGATTTCCTTTCAGCTTTAGAGTAAAACTTGTTTTGTAAAATATATATTTTATTTAAAATATAAAATATTATATTTTTACATTTTACATTTTTATAAACATAAACTTCTATAACTTTTTTTCTGTTTCACTTACATAAGTTTTTTCACATCTACAATAATCTGCCAAATTTCATCTTTAAAACAAGACCAGCCTTTTTTCTATACTCCAAAGTATGCTTGAATTACAACCATTTAAGTTTGGATAGTGCATTTTCTTGTCTAAAAAAAAAAGTGGGGGTGACAGTTAAGGGGTTAAAATGCCTCCCAATTGCATTCCTTAACTCAAACTCTGTTGCTGCCAGTAAGATGGTCATCATGGCATCTGCCAAATAAGAAAAGAAAAAAAGAAAAATTGCATGAGAAAAGCATTGTTGACATTGTAGCAAATTAGCTCAAAATAAATATTAATAATTAATTATAACTAGTTATAATTAATTATAAATATTTGGATCAGTTAATAGAATTAACTTAATGTAGTAAAATTAACATTACAATCAATTAATCTGTCCAGTGAACACTGTGTTAATTGTTATAATTAATTATAAATATTTGGATCAGTTAATAGAATTAACTTAATGTAGTAAAATTAACATTACAATCAATTAATCTGTCCAGTGAACACTGTGTTAATTGTTATAACTAATTATAAATATTTGGATCAGTTAATAGAATTAACTTAATGTAGTAAAATTAATATTACAATCGATTAATCTGTTTGTCCATTGAACACTCAGTGTTAATTGTTTATTAATTCTAAGAAATTATAGCAATGTTTGAAATGCAGCAGATCAACAGCCTTGAGCAAACCATCAGTTTAGTCCTAACAAACCCTTCTTTAACTACACAACATGAACATCATTTGCCTCTTAAAACTAGAGGCACATAGTTAATCCATTTCACCCGGGTAAATAAGTTGCAAAAGTTGCAATGAAAAGTGGCATTGTTGAATGTAAAAATGTTTGTTCAAATAACTCAATTTGTAAAGTTGGGACAACATTTGGACAAGTTTTGGACAAATGCTTTAGAATCTAAGGTCAAAAAAAAAATAAAATTGTTAGCAACATTTTCTTCTAACAAATGTAAAAATAGATTGAACATAGATTGAACGGTTTATTATCGTGAGTGAACTTAACAAGAATGCTCTAAACATGTTGCTAACAAATTTGTTTTGTTGACCTTACTTAGATTCTCAAGTATTAACTTCTTAACAAGAAGTTTTAAGTTCAAAAGATTACCTGGTATTCATTAGATGAACAAAAGTATTTAAGTTGATTTTAACTGGAGCGAATTAGTTGAGTTAACTTAAAAAGTTGAATGTGATAATTGTCCCTTTTTTTAAGTTAGCTCAACTTTATTTATTTTTTTTACTTTATAATGTAAAGTTGTGTGTTGTTACTACAGAAAGACAAGATGGTTATATCTTTTTAATCTAATATTTAGTATCAACCAAAACATTGGTACTTTTCATATCACCACAGTGGGTAATCTTTAGCTGGTCATCTTGATATGGCAGCCACCAAGAGCAGAGAGGGCCTTCTTTATGTAGAAAAAAGTGTTTTTATTCTAGAATAGTGATAAGACTGGAGCCTTCGTCTCATGTGAGATCGTCAACCAATTTGCAAAAACTAATGTGCATTTCTTGAAAGTAAAAACTAAAAAGCCAGTGTAAAACAAATTAAAAAATTTATTAAAAGGTACAAGGACATTAAAAGGTTATTTTTAGGGCTTTCGATTTAACACGTTAACTTCATCATATAATATATTTAAGCAATATCACACAAGTAACGAGTGCAGTATCACACGAGTGCTGTTTTTGTCCCGATCAGCACAAGTGCAAATGTGATATTGAATTTACAACAGTTCAGTAAATAAGAAGTTAATATTGTGTTATATTAGATGCAATATTGTCTGCTTTTGCTCAATTTTTCCAGCGAAAATATTACCTGTAAAGCCAGAGCAGAATTGTTGTGCATCTCCAAGAAACACACAGCGGTGCTTAATTTCTGTGTGAATGCAGCGTAAGATCAGCACACCCGGAACCCTCCGTCACTAGCAGATTTGAAGAAAATTTCCGTGGATTGTCAAATAAATATATGACGGAAATTTGCATACGTATACTGAACAAAATTATAAATGCAACACTTTTGTTTTTGCCCCCATTTTTCATTAGCTGAACTCACAGATCTAAGACTTTTTCTATGTACAAAAAAGGCCTTTTTCTCTCAAATATTATTAGTGAGCACTTCTCCTTTGCCGAGATAATCCATCCACCTCACAGGTGTGGCATATCAAGATGCTGATTACACAGCATGATTATTGCACAGGTGTGCCTTAGGCTGGCCAAAATAAAAGGCCACTCTAAAATGTGCAGTTTTATCACACAGCACAATGCCACAGATGTCGCAAGTTTTGAGGGAGCATGCAATTGGCACGCTGACTGTAGGAATGTACACCAGAGCTGTTCCCTGTGAATTGAATGTTCATTTCTCTACCATAAGCCATCTCTAAAGGCGTTTCAGAGAATCTGGCAGTACATCCAACCGGCCTCACAACCACATACCACGTGTAACCACACCAGCCCAGGACCTCCACATCCAGCATCTTCACCTCCAAGATCATCTGAGACCAGCCACCTGGACAGCTGCTGCAACAATCGGTTTGCATAACCAAAGAATTTCTGCACAAACTGTCAGCAACCGTCTCAGGGAAGCTCATCTGCATGCTCATCATCCTCATCGGGGTCTCGACATGACTGCAGTTCGTCGTCATAACTGACGTGAGTGGGCAAATGCTCACATTCGATGGCGTCTGGCACTTTGGAGAAGTGTTCTCTTCATGGATGAATCCCGGTTTTCACTGTACAGGGCAGATGGCAGACAGCATGTATGGCATTATGTGGGTGAGCGGTTTGCTGATGTCAACGTTGTGGATCGAGTGGCCCGTGGTGGCGGTGGGGTTATGGTATGGGCAGGCGTATGCTATGGACAACGAACGCAGGTGCATTTTATTGATGGCATTTTAAATGCAAAGAGATACCGTGACGAGATCCTGAGGCCAATTGTTGTGCCATTCATCCACGACCATCACCTCATGTTGCAGCATGATAATGCACGGCCCCATGTTGCAAGGATCTGTACACAATTTCTGGAAGCTGAAAACATCCCAGTTCTTGCATGGCCAGCGTACTCACTGGACATGTCACCCATTGATCATGTTTGGGATGCTCTGGATCGGTGTGTATGACAGCGTGTTCCTGAACCAATATCCAGCAACTTTGCACAGCCATTGAAGAGGAGTGGACCAACATTCCACAGGCCACAATCAACAACCTGATCAACTCTATGCAAAGGAGATGTGTTGCACTGCATGAGGCAAACGGTGGTCACACCAGATACTGACTGGTTTTCGGATCCACCCGCCCTTGTCATTTGTGTTCAGATTACAGAAACGATGAGCCTGTTTTAGCAAATCATTGCGCAGTATTCAGGTCAGGTGACAAGGCTTCTAGTCACTTCAAAAACACGTGCTAGCTGAGGGAAGTTTCTTCAAAGCGGACTAAAAGTTATAGAGGATTTATAATTTCGACTCCTGCAAGTCCATGTATATCATGCACGTCTTATATGCTGAACCATTGATTGTTCTTTTGCGTTTGTGTGTGTGCGCACGTGTGTGTGTGTGTGTGTGTGTGTGTGTGTGTGTGTGTGTGTGTTTGAGTGTGTTTTAAATGCAGTTACAAAGCAACTGGTTTTGTTTAACTGAAATGTGGAGTTACCTGCTTTTGCCAAAAAGTCTGTTGGAGTTATCTGCTTTAGCTAAGAAACAAACTTTCTATATATATATATATATATATATATATATATATATATATATATATATATATATATATATATATATATATATATATATATAAACATACTTTACTTTTGTAAGTTACCTGTATTTTTTTGAGTTATTATTTAATCAAAACAACTCAACTGCTACAGTTTGATTGATATTACTTGGAATGCACAATAAAAAAATATTTTGTGAGAATTAATAAAAACTGAGTTATCTGTTTTTGCAAATGAACTCCTCATATATATATATATATATATATATATATATATATATATATATATATATATATATATATATATATATATATATATATATATATATAATGCTACTTTTTGTAATTTTTACTGTTATATAAATAACAATTTATATTGTGGGGGTAATTTCTTAGCCAAACTTGAAGTGCAATAGATTTGTGATTAAATTAATTAATCACCATATTGTGTAATTAATTAGATTGAAATTTTTAATCACTTGACAGCCCTAGTTATTTGCATTTCTTAGTGGGATTCATTTAATGATCAGTAAGACACTGTCCTCTAAAAAAAAGTCTTGGAGGAAATGTACAAGTCGCATCATCAGCATATTTTTGCTTCTGTTTCCTGTTGTAGGAGTTGCCATTGTATTGCTCAGGTGGTCTGCGCTTTTTCTGGGATAATAAATTTGACCATGCAATGGTGGCCTTCCTTGACTGTGTCCAGCAGTTTAAAGAGGAGGTGGAGAAGGGGGACACAGGCTTCTGTCTTCCTTATAGGTAAGAATGTACAGAAGATAAATTTATATATAAAAATGTCATGCCATTATAGATCACCAGGCTGTTGGAAGATTTGTAACTGTAGCTGGTGCAAATGAAAGCTAATTTTAATCAGCCAAGAGAGGATAGTAGTTGGCAACATTGATAATCTCAAAATGACCAACTATCAGGCTATTAATCAAGTCATGGATAGTGCTAAACATGCTTTTACTTTATTGCTAAGGCCATTTAATCTGCCAATATTTGGTGTTGAGTGAGATGTTCAGTTTTATATACAGTATATGTGCCAATATCTATGACTTAACCAACATAGTTTTAAAACTCTATCATGTAAGAGCAGGATTTTCCAAACACTTTGTTTGTGTTTGAGATTCTGTTTGTCTTCTGTATTTAGAATGGATGTGGACAAAGGAAAGATTGAGGACACCGGTGGCAGTGGAGGTTCTTACTCTATTAAGACTCAGTTTAACTCAGAGGAACAGTGGACCAAAGCCCTCAAGTTCATGCTCACTAACCTGAAGTGGGGCCTGGCCTGGGTCTCCTCGCAGTTTTACAACCGCTAGATTTGAGCTTGACTCTCACCTGATCCATGACAAGGAAATCGCTTGAAATCTTCACAGTACTTGGATGGGAAATTACTTTTTTGAGTGAACTCAACTTCTATTACCATCCTTTTGTTAGAAAACAGAAAATGGAATATAATTAAATATTAAAGTACAAGTAATATGAATTTGTGTTACTGCCTATACCTGAATGTTTTCTTGTCTTGAACTCCCCAGGAGTCAAGTGTAACTATAATGGAAGTTAGTCTGTGTGTATTGGTTATTTTTACTCCGCCATATAGATGTTTCATATGCATTAATATCTTGTTTATATTGGGCTAAGTTCAAATACAGAAACCAGTCATGTCAAAGCAATTTATAATTGAGAAACATCACAAGCTATTTTAAATAGTATTTGTAATCACAGCAAGGTAATAAAATATACAAATACTGTATAGATTTAGAAATGCTTCACCTACAAAAGGCTTATGGAACAGACATCAGCTACTCATGATATTTATGTGTACATATCCATTTTAAATATAAAATAACAATAAACATTTTTCAATTTTCTTTTTTAGGTAATTCAATAATGATCTTTTTTTTTTCATTGAAGTTATATGTGAATGGGCTGATGAAGCAAACTAAATTAGGAGTAATATATGTAAGAAATATTGGCCAAAGCAACACTGAATTATTGAAAAATAATGCCCACCCGAGTGGGTATTTCGTCCATGATGCAAAACATCAATAAATCAATAGTCTGGCTATAGTCCAAAATTATTCTGCTTATATTTCCGTTACCAAACTGCAAGACTAATGTTTTATTTTGAGACATTTGTCTGTTTTTGTTCTTAAAATGCTCTTGTGTCTAGAAATACTTTATTAAGCATCTTCCTTATAAACTGCCCAAGTAGTTATGCCTCCAAGTGGGGGCCATGATCACCCCTAAAAAACTGTGGCCAGCCCACTGACAGAACTTAAGCAAGCATGTACATACAACATATTTCAGGTTACCCCTTTTTTCAATGTTCGTTTTAGTGTGTCCTACTGACCACTCCATTAAATACCAATGCCCAAGCTTCTGTTGTTAATTCTAAAACTTGTTTTTTCTTGCAACGAAGGCATGACCCATTGCTGTGGTATTACATAGATTAATCTGTAACACTTTACAATAAGGGTACATGAATAATCATGTACTAATACCTGAATTAATAATTAATTCAGCATGAACTAATGATTATTGACAGAATTAACTAATCATGAACCTTAACTACAACTGGAGTCATATGGATTCACACATGAATAATGGCAGCTTTAACTACTTGTTAGTACATGTTTGATAGTAAATGCATTAATTAACATTTATGGCTAACCAAATAAACAGCCTCTTTAAGAAGAAATAAGGGTAGCACTTTATTTTACAGTACGTGTACTTTCCTGGTACATATATAGTAATTATATTGTACATACAGGTAAAAGAGTGGTAACACAAGGTACTTACCTGACATGTATGTACATGGGAACTAATAAGAAACACTGCTGTACTTTCCAATGGTACATACATGGTAACTACTTTGTACCTATAGACAAGTGTTGGGTAATAACGGGTGCTTACTTATAGTGTCCGTATATGGTAACTAACAGACACATTACTGTACTTACTAATAGTACGTACATGGTAAATATTTTGTACTTACAGACAAGTGTGGGTAATAACAAGCACTTATTTATGAGCTTTCCTGTAGCTCAGTGGTTAGAGCATGGCACTAGCAATGCCAAGGTCATGGGTTCAATCCCAGGGATTGCACATACTCAGATACAAATGTATAGTATAATGCAATGTAAGTCACTTTGGATAAAAGCGTCTGCCAAATGCATAAATGTAAATGTAACTTGTAAGTCACATTACTGTACTTACTAATTGTTTAAAATGCTTAAGCTTATTATTGCAAAGGTTAAAGAGCTGGTAATTCCTATGTAATGTTTATGTACAAGGATGCACTTTATTTTACAGTCCTATTTCCATGTACTTACTATGAACGTACTTGTGAATATACCGGTTAGTTAATGTGTAAGTTACACCTGGTAAGAGCTGGTAATTCCTATGTAATGTTTATGTACAAGGGTTCACTTTATTTTACAGTCCTATTTCCATGTACTTATTATGAATGTACTAGTGACTATACCAGTTAATTACCAGTATACCAGTTAATGTGCAAGTTACACCTGGTAAGAGCATAGCTTTCAAAGACACAAAACGTACATTTTTGTAAATGAAAATGATAATTTTATTAAAAATATAAGATCAAAACGATATTTTGAGCAGCTAATCCTACACCTACCTTTAAAATAACCCATAAACATTCATTAAAACTCCGTACTGTTTTAAATAAAAGAAATACAGACAAACAAGCGTAATCACAACAATTTATTTATTGCGAAAATGTTGTACCAAAAGTAGTTCAAATGATGATGAGTTGCAGTCGCAGTCCTCTCTGGCGGTAAACAATAGTTTTTTACAGAGCAGAATATGATGAATCCGGCTTCTCTACGTGAAGGCGCGCACTCATTCAAATGTCAATCCACTGAAACACGGCATGTCGCAATCTGTGACGAAGCTGGTGAGAGCCAATGAGCATTTGATATCAGTGCCGTAAGCCATGTCATAACGCTTCTCGAGGTTGGCGCTACTTTCAAATTTAAATTATAACAAAGTCCCTTTAATACAAGTCATTTCACTCGGCGGCCATCTTTGAAACGCCTCTCGGGCATCCTGGGCATCATGCAGCTCCTATCTCTTTGAATGGGGAAAAATCAGATTCTCCAAAACTGTTCGTCAACCTTACGATTAAATTTGATATTTGAAATCACCAATGAAATCTTACAACAACCGAGTCATAAATTTAGTTTCTAAACGCTCGAATCATGACAAAAAAAAACTTTTTTTCAGGCTGGAACAAGCTAAGGCGCATGTGCAGACCTAAATGCGCGTCTCTTCGTCTGACTGTTTCTATAGAAACCGGTGATTCTGACCATAGACATATAATAATTGTTCCAATTCGCATACCATGCGTCCTAAATAGTATTCGAAAAAAGAATTAGTATGTCCCAAATTGTTGTATGTTGAAATGAGTATTCCAAAGATACCCGGATGGTGTAGTTTTTCCGGTTAGAATTCGAAGTGCAGATCCGTGCACACCAGTGCCCAAGGAAGTCGACCAGAAGTTGAAGTCGGCCGGGTGCTGCCATCTTGTAGCAGAACTTCACTTGCATTAGCATCCCCATTGACTCCCATTCATTTTGGCATCACTTTGACAGTGAATAACTTTACATCTGAGGCGTTTTAAGACTCCATTTGTCCATTATTTATTTCCAAAAATATACGACAATGTATAAAGGGCTCCATTACCTTCTATGTTACATTATGGCCCCGTAGAAACAGTTTTTGTAAAAATAAGCTAACGATTGCGTCATAAACACTCGACTCTCTGTCGCACAGTAGAGAAATTACCGTACAGACAGGAGGAGAAGCTCGCAGACAATCGGGGAGATTATCTTAATATGGCGTACTGGCGTTACATTTTAAAATACTATACAAACTAATTAATCAGAATACTTACTCCTGCTCACTCACGCCAAAGAACTCCCCGCTCAAGCTCGCCGTCTCTGCAAGATTACCGATGGCAGTTTGCACGCACAGCTACTAGAAGATTTACATCTGTCAGACAGGTTGCTGACGTCATCAAGCTTAGTGTAAGTCTGCGCGTCAGTAACGGAAGTGCTAAAAATCACTAAAAATGGGCTTCACTTGACTCAATTGAGTTCCAATGGGGTCGCTGTGTCCATTTCTTTTACTGTCTATGGTGCACACTTCTAACGGCTAATATTGCCCATAACACACTGCGCTGTGGACGAGGATTTGATTAGAACTACAAATACGAATAAAAAGTGTTTAAAAACTACAAACATGACGGACGTGCGAGGTACGACGGTTAAGATAAAGGGGCTTGAATGATTAATAAGCAGTGTCTAACCTGACAAAAAGATGTTTATTAAATGTTATCCACATTATATTTCATCTGCAACAGCATTGTGAACTTTTATAACGATGTGTTTGGTCATTAACTTTTAAATGCATCATTATGCAAAGATGAGGAGAGTTCTCTGCATGAAAGACCCATGACTGGCAGATCAACGTGCGACTACATTTCTCTCCGAAACGGTAGGAAAATAAATTTAATTCAATGTGGAGGATTTTAACTGTGACAAGATGATTGACAGGGTAGTTTAAACAGTTACAGGTTGAGTAACTAATCAACAGAACGTCCATTAAAGACGCAGTTATGACGAGGTAGTATGTCCCAAAACTTGCATACTCTTCTACTACACACTCAAAAGTATGTACTTTTTCTTTACAAAAACAGTACATACTTTTAGGACGTAGTATAAGTAGGCGAATTGGGACGCAGCAATATGTCTATGATTCTAACGGCCGCTGAAGTGACGCGATGACTTTACCAGTCGGCGATTGGCTCTTGGCTTTAGAAGGCGGGACTTATTCCGCCATATTGCGCGTTACGCTTTCTCCCATTCAAAACAATACGAGTGACACGTCTTGTGCTATTCTATCCACCTGTTTCCTCGGGGCGCTACTGTAAAAGAGAACGTGGGTACAACTTCCGGTGAGGCAGCGGAAGTAGCATACCAATGGTATTTTGTGTGTTAATTAGCGAAGAGGCTAAGTGATTGTTGGATCATTGTTTACTTTGTAAAGTTGCAAATCTTTATGAGAGATGTTATGGTGCTCAGGAACAACATCTCAGTTTACTACATTATTAGTTAATAATATCACAATACAAAAAAACAGTTTTCGTGCCCTTAATTGCTCTTTACTTTACTGACCTTCCACAAAAGTGCTGCTGCATGACTAGAGCATCCTGACCCTGCAATACACGACCTGCTGTCTGTAATCCACCTGTCACTGATGCACCAAAGCCGTTATATTTTACTCCTAACCTGTCGTGCGTGCCAGAGCGTTTCCACTGTATGCGATGCTAAAGGCTGATGTAACCATTGCGATAAATACACACGTTTATGGAAAATATCAGAGAGACTGCTTGAGGAACGAAGACAATTCTTATATGATTATAATCGTGTATTTATTTGGTTTAAAGGCAGGGTAGGTAAAAAATGTATAAAAAAACTTTTTTTCAAAATTTGTTTAAACTTTATTTATATATCAATACATAATTAAAATGTAAGTACTCTGAAAAAAGAAAGTATAAAATTCGAGTGTCTGTAGACCTCTCACGACTGTTTTAAAGACAGCTCATTATTTCCATTCACTCCACCCCCTCCCTTCTGGGCTCCTTCCAAAGCCACGCCCCCTAAACGCATGAACGCGCGACTCCGACCACTGAGCTGAAAGACGCATTATTTACCTGAGACGAAGGAGCACAGTGCATGTAGTGACATCATGTCAGAATCACATGTAATAAAAATAACTTTATAATTATGAAGATAAACAAACAAGATGTATTTTAGTACTCACTATCAAGCTAGCATATTGATATTGGTAAAGTTTAAAATATATATTTTTTGATTCGCTAACGAGCTAGTTATCTATAAGGCAAAGCTAAAAACAGGTTGCATGATACATTTTTTTCCATTACCATCATTTACACTGTGATGAAGATGAATTTCGTGTAAGATTCATAACATATACGTTGTTCTACAGATAAACAGAGTAACATACACTCAAATATCAACTCACAACTGCATTGCAGACACAAAATAATAACACACACATACAACAAAGTGTGTACGACACACACAGATACAAGATAAAGACATCAGTAAACATAGGTAGAGAATATAAAAACAAAACAAAGGCGAAAAAAACGTGCAGGTAAACTTACAGGTGAACATGGTAAAAGAGTTAGACAGAGGGTAAATATAGTTCTTAGAAAAGTTCCTAGATGCGGAGTAACGTTAGGCCTACTATCTGTTAAACATGTATTTAGCTATCTAAAGCAAAATTATGCACAATTCAACACTATAGCTATCATCTTGAGCTAAGCCTATAGATTATTTATCGTCTCTACTACGGCTCGCTAAGTAATGTTATGTTAGCTATATTACGCAGCTACATGTGCTAATGACACATGCTTCATGAAAAAATAAACAAAAAAATATGTATGATCAAAATACAAAAAGAAAGATTTACCTGTCCAGCAGAAATAAAGCCATCAAGGAGTCACTTTTCAGCCCCTTGAGTTCCCTCAGTTGAGAGGGAGTAAAATCTTTGCGTGGCAGGGGGAGCTGCCACTGGACCTGCCATGGTTATGCGCGCCTGCCTCGGGACCTGCCACGGTTATGCGCGCCTGCCTCGGGACCTGCCACGGTTATGCGCGCCTGCCTCGGGACCAAGCGGCAACCTCCCCCAGTTTCTTGTGAAGCCAATACGGAAGTAACTTAAACTGCGATTCATCGACTTGCCGCTAGGGACAGGCTGCAAAAGGGAGCAGAATATCATTGACCATCATGTTAAAACAGCCAAGTTTAGAGCAGAAAAAAACATGTTTACACTCTGGTTCACATTGTGTTTTGGTCTATATTGCTAATTTTGCCCTTCATGACATCTCTGAGGGGGGTGAATTTTTTTATAACTCATCCGTTTAAATTATATTAAGCCTTAAAGTTCTGCATAATTAAGGGCGTGGTCACTTGAGTGACAGGTATGCCGCCGCTGTCTGTGAGCCGTCATGTTACCTCAGCAGCTCATTTCAGCCACTGAATTTGGCATCTCAGTCGTATTTGTGCTTTTTTCTGGATTATTTTATACAATATATGTCTTGCTGCATACTTGAGACAGATGTCAGTCTGTGTACAAGTGCTCGCATGCGGAACACACGTTGTTGGATCGTCGTGGCATTGGCTAAAAGTTTTGTTCCTGAGATTTACAACAATGACAATACCAGGAGGATATACAACTCCGACAGCACTGCTTGGATACTAGACTAAAACTGCTGCACTATTTTGAAAAATTATACTTTGGACACGTGCTCATTAGTTTGAGAGAACATTTGAAAGTTATACAGATATCTGGTACGTTACCTATAGATGTACGTATAGAGTTTTACATTATAAACGATGTTTTATGTTTTGAAATGGACATTACCAAGTGCAGCGGATTGGATTCAACTCGCGATCTCTATTTCATTATAAAGGTATGAAATCCCATTTGATTTGTGTTATTTGCATACCCCACACAAATTAATTAGCCTACTGGTGTTAGAGCATCTATAACGTTATCTTAAAATCACCGTAGATTGACAGTAAACCATCAGTACTTTCTAATGATATTGTTATCTTTATTAATATTTTAGATAGTATCTAAGATAGATATGTTAGGCGGGCGTGGTTTCAGCAACAAGTCGCATGGGCTCCAACTATGTCCCGCCTCTTTGCCCATTTTCAGTTATCCGTGAGTGACGTGCGGTCACGTGCAACTAAGATGGTGCAACTCATTTTTGCATCAAAACTGCTGTTCAGAACTCTATGGGTGACGTCACGGACACTACGTCCATATTTTTTACAGTCTATGCTTGGGACCTGCCACTGTTATATGCGCCTGCCTCGGGACCACGGGACGTGCACAATCCTGCTCTCAGTTCTCGCCATCGCTGGAAAGCCACGCCGATATTAACTCGCGTTTTATTTCTTTGTTTATCCAAAGACTTTTTGTTCATTGCCTTTTCGTGTACTGTTACTGTCTTCCTTTTTTTGCCTGGTTTGCCTTCACTAACTGCATAGGCCGGTACTGTGAATTTTGCTTGCTGTTTCTCTGCCATTGTTTTGGTTTTACCTCTTGAATTCCCCAAATCAAACGTGCACGCGCAAGTGGGCAGGTCATGTTTGGCAAAAGGGTGGTTGCCATGGTTGCGAGAGAGTGACAGTCGCCTCAGCCAATCCTATGTTTCGTCCCGGATGGAAATAATGAGCTGTGTTTGATACAGATTAAACGGTCTAGAGTCACACGATTTTTATACTCTTTTTATCGGAGTTCTTACATTTTAATTATGCATTGATATATATATAGAAAGTTTAAACAAATTTGGAACAAAATTTTTTTGCCTACCCTGACTTTAATGAATAACTACACAGGAAAAAGGTGGTAGTTCACTATTAACTAATCAGTAACTACTGTTTTTTTCATTCCTCCCAGAGAACTACTAAGAACTACTATATACAGGTTCGTAATTAATGTGAATAATGAATAATGTATAATTAATTCTAGAGTAAAGGCTATGGTAAACCACTAGTAATGAGTGAAGTACCAAATACCTAAGAAGAAATTACAAATTATTTGGATCAGTATTCTAAAGTGAAAAGCATGATAACTCTCTAGTAACTACCGAAGTCACTGTAAACTTTTGAGGTTTTTGTAAAGTATTGGATAGTAATAACTCAAGAGTTACTATATAACTCTAAAGTAACTACTACTTTTTTGGATCAGTATTCTAAAGTGAAGATCATAGTAACCTACTAGTAATTACTTAAGTGTTACCAAATATATCATAAGGAATTACTGTACAAAAACATACAAAAACATCAAAAGTTTACAATGACTACAGTAGTTACTAGAGAGTTATCATGTTTTTCACTTTAGAATACTGATCCAAATAATTAGTAATTCTTTCTTAAGTATTTAGTAATACTTCAGTCATTACTAGTGGGTTACCAAGGCTTTTACTTTAGAATTAATTATACATTATGCATCATTCATGTTAATTATGAACCTGTATATAGTAGTTCTTAGTAGTTCTCTTAGAGGTATGAAAAAACAGAAGTTACTGATTAGTTAATAGTGAACTACCACCTACAACTGAGCACTATTACTTACTAATTCATTAATCAGAGTTTATTGTTAGTTAATAGTAGTTACTAGATGTTACAGTATAGACACCGGAGACAGATGTGAAAGCAGTTTGGATGTTTATTTGAAATATCAGCAGAGCAACAGGTAAGTGCAATGATGGATATGAAGAACTTGGAGGTGAAAGAGAGGTAATACTGTCCTTTGTTTATGTTGCAGATGCAGGTCGATGAAGACGTTGGAGCTGGCAGACGGGAACACTCACACACACAGGTAGGTAGAGACACGAGGAGACCAGGAGACAATGGAGAGTATGCAGACAGGTAAGTATCGTGTTGGGAGTCCTTGAGGTAAGTATACAGCATGTGTATCACAAACGAGACCGGACAATGTGTGTGTGTGAGTGTGGGGTTTAAATAGCGTGGTGATGATTGTGGTAATGAGTTGCAGGTGGCGGTGATCAGAACTCCGGTGATTGAGTGCGTGGGTAAGGGAGTGAGGTGGAACCTGACGTGTCTGTGACAGTACCCCCCCTCCCACGGCCCGCTCCTGAGGGCCGAGGACCCCGACGTCGTGGTGGTCGTCCTCGAGGTCGTGGGGCAGGTCTGTCTGGGTGGTTGGTGTGGAAAGTCAGTAACAGAGTAGGATCAAGGATATCATTCTTGGGGACCCATGAGCGTTCCTTGGGGCGATAGCCTTCCCAATCCACCAGGTATTCTAATAGACCACCACGGCGCCGGGAGTCCAAGATCTCTCGCACCACGTAAGCAGTTCCGTCATCCAGGATGAGTGGAAGGGGGGGCTCGGCGGCTGCCACGTCAGGTTCTGTGGAAGGAAGAACAGAAGGGTGGTGAGGTTTTAATAGTGACACGTGGAAGGTGGGATGAATTCTTTTGTACTGTGCAGGAAGTTGGAGTCTGTAGGTGATGGGGTTGATCTGTCGAAGGATGGTGAACGGGCCAATGAAGCGGGGACTCAGCTTCTTGCAGGGTAGGCGCATCCGGATGTCTCTGGTGGACAGCCAGACCTTCTGCCCCGGTTGATAGGTTGGAGCGTGGGAGCGCCGAAGGTCGGCTGTCGTCTTGCGCCTGCGCAGGGCTCTCTGCAGCTGGTGGTGAGCTGAGTCCCATACCCTCTCGCTCTCCCGGAACCAGTAGTCGACAGCTGGAACGTTGGAGGGTTCCCCGTCCCAGGGGAACAGTGGGGGTTGGAAACCGAGTATGCATTGGAAGGGTGTTAATCCAGTGGTGGCTTGACGGAGGGAGTTCTGGGCATACTCGGCCCAACCCAGGTACTGGTTCCAGGAGTCCTGGTGGCCGTGACAGAAGGTACGCAGGAAGCGGCCGATCTCCTGGATCTTCCGTTCCGTCTGCCCGTTCGACTGAGGATGGTATCCAGACGATAGGCTGACGGTCACACCCAGGAGGGAGAAGAACGCCCTCCAGACTCGAGAGACAAATTGAGGTCCTCTATCAGAGACAATATCTTCGGGGATTCCATAGTGACGGAAGACGTGGTTGAACATTAATTCCGCTGTGGCCATGGCAGTCGGTAGACCTTCCAGGGGTATTAGACGGCAGGCTTTGAAGAAACGGTCTACGACGACCAGAATGCAGGTGTGACCATCAGACTCGGGGAGATCGGTGACGAAGTCCACTCCCAGGTGTGACCAGGGTCTCTCAGGAACGGGCAGAGGATTGAGCTTGCCGGTTGGAAGATGGCGTGGGCTCTTGGAGATGGCACACTCCCTGCAGCCCTGCGCGTACCTTCTGACGTCGCTGGCCATGTTGGGCCACCAGAAGCGCTGTTTCAGCAGCGAGAGGGTCTCATTGACCCCCAGGTGACCAGTGCCAAGTGAAGAGTGAACGGAGTGCAGGAGTGGAGTGCGTCGTGTCCGGGTGATGTAGTGCAAGCCTTGGGGGCAACCCGGCGGAGTGCGTGAGGAGGCATTGGAGGAGGGTAAGGTCTCTTCTGACCATTCGATAGGGCTCACGAAGATAGATTCAGGCAGGATAGGTTCAGGTTCGTCGTTCTTTTCCTCGGGAGCGTGGAGACGTGAGAGAGCATCGGCTTTGAGGTTCTTGGCACCAGGGCGGTATGATATGGTGAAGTTGAATTGTGAGAAGAACATTGCCCACCGGGCTTGACGAGGGTTGAGTCGCTTAGCAGCTTTCAGATACTCGAGGTTCTTATGGTCAGTTAGAACTTGGAATGGGTGATTTGCTCCCTCCAACCAATGCCTCCACTCCTCAAGGGCGAGCTTGACAGCCAGGAGTTCACGGTCCCCGATATCATAGTTCACCTCCGCCGGGTTGAGCTTGCGGGAGAAGAAGGCGCATGGATGGAGCCTACTTGGATTCCCCTGCTGCTGCGATAGTACCGCTCCCACTCCGGTGGTGGAGGCGTCCACCTCCACGACGAATGGCAGGTCTGGTTTGGGGTGTACGAGGAGGGGAGCAGTGGTGAAGGCTTTCTTGAGCGTCTCAAAAGCTTCCGTGGCAGACTGGGACCAGGACAGAGACTTGGGCTGCTTACGGAGGAGGTTGGTGAGTGGACTGACAATGGTGCTGTAATTCTTGATGAAACGACGGTAGAAATTGGAAAATCCGAGGAAACGTTGGAGTTCTTTTACGGTACTTGGAGTAGGCCAGTTCTGGATGGCAGAAACCTTCCCCTCGTCCATCCAGATGCCACTGTGGTCAATCATGTATCCCAGGAAGTGGACTGAAGGCTGATGGAACGAGCACTTCTCTGCTTTTAGGAAGAGATGGAACTGCCGTAAGCGCTTGAGGACCTCCGCAACGTGGTGGCGATGTTCGGCCAGGCTCCGGGAGTAGATGAGGATGTCATCAATATACACGAGAACGAACTTGTGGAGGAACTCCCGGAGCACCTCATGGATGAAATCCTGGAATACGGAGGGGGCGTTGACCAGGCCATACAGCATGACTAGGTATTCATAGTGGCCGGTGGGCGTGACGAAGGCGGTCTTCCACTCGTCCCCCTCGCGTATCCGGATGAGGTTATACGCGCTGCGGAGGTCCAGCTTGGTGAACACAGTGGCACCGCGGAGATGTTCCAGGGCCGCTGGGACGAGGGGAAGTGGATACCGGAATTTCACAGTTATTTTGTTAAGAGAGCAGTAGTCTATGCAAGGCCTCAAGCCTCCGTCCTTCTTGGCCACGAAGAAGAAGCTTGAAGCAGCAGGGGAAGTAGACGGGCGGATGTATCCTTGTTGAAGGGCCTCTTTGATATATTCCTCCATGGCCTTCTCCTCCGGTACTGACAGGGGGTATATGCGTCCCCTGGGCACTGGTTCACCCGGTAACAGATCGATGGCGCAGTCCCATGGCTGGTGTGGAGGAAGCTTGGAGGCGCGTTGCGGGCAGAAGACGTCACTGAAGGGGGCGTAGTCGGGTGGAACTTCGACAGAGCGTTTTTCCACAGGACTTTCGATGGAGGTAGCATTGATGGAGATACTTGTGGAGAGAGGAGATCTTGGAATTGGAAGTTCTGGGAAACAGCCAGGGAAGCAGTGGTCGCCCCACTTCAGGACTTCGCCCGTGCGCCAGGAGATGTTGGGATTGTGGAGTTCCAGCCACGGGTGCCCTAGAACCACGTCAGCGGTGGATTCCTCCAGAACCAGCAGATGGATGGATTCAGTGTGGAAGATACCCACGTGCAGTTGAAGGGGTCCAGTGACGCGTCGAATCATCTTGCGACTCAGGGGTTTGCCCGTGATAGAGTGGACCTGGTAGTTAATCGGAGAAGGCGAGGTCTTGATCCCGAGGTGTCGACAGAGGGCGCCGGAGATGAAATTTCCTGCTGACCCTGAATCGAGGAGCGCCACCACTGGAAGGGAAGCATTAGCAGCAGTAAGGTTTACTACAGTGGTGAGTGGTTTCATCTTTTGGAGAGAGGGAATGATAGCACTCACCACGGGTCGAGGAGGACGGGTTGGGCATGTGGAGATAACATGCCCAGGCGATCCACAGTATAAGCACAGATTCAGGGTCAGCCTTCTCTGTCTTTCTGTAGGTGACAAACGGGAGTTATCCACTTGCATGGGTTCGGGGGTTGGTTCTGGGGAGCTGACGGGTTCGGACCGACGGAGGAGAGGTGTGGTTTGTGGCTGGCCCTGGTGCTCGAGGAGACACGACTGCAACGAGAACCCACGCGGATGGCGAGCTGGATGAATCTTTCAAGTCCTATGGAGTCCTCGTATGCAGCGAGATGCAGCCGCACATTAGGCTCCAGACCTTGTCGGAAGGTGGTGATGAGGGCTTGTTCATTCCATCCGCTGGTTGCGGCGAGCGTTCTGAACTGCAAGGCATAATCGTTAACAGTCTTATTTCCTTGTTTCAAATTGTACAATTTCTCACCAGTTGAAGAATCAGCCAAGGGTTTTCCGAAAACTTCTCTGAAGTGGGTGACGAATGCCGTGTAGGATTTAACAACTGATCCGTTTTGAGTCCAGAGGGAATCCGCCCATTGCAGGGCCTTACCTTGCAGTTGGGATATAACGAACGCTATTTTCGCCGTGTCGGTGGGGTAGAAGTGCGGCTGCATCTCCAGGACCAACTCACACTGAAGGAGGAATCCGCTGCAATCCTCCGCCGATCCTGAGTAGGGCGCCGGTTTGGCCATGGGACTGGCGGTGAATACTGGCGGTGTAGAGGTGACAGTGGAGGCGGTGGCAGCAGCGGTGACTGGTGCTGGTGACGGCAACGGTGGTTGAGGAGTGAGTGCTCGACGAACTGCGTCCACGAGCTCTTGGAAAGGGTCTTGGCGGCTCATGCTGATAGGTAGCTGTTATGGTCCGGTCTTCTGTTACAGTATAGACACCGGAAACAGATGTGAAAGCAGTTTGGATGTTTATTTGAAATATCAGCAGAGCAACAGGTAAGTGCAATGATGGATATGAAGAACTTGGAGGTGAAAGAGAGGTAATACTGTCCTTTGTTTATGTTGCAGATGCAGGTCGATGAAGACGTTGGAGCTGGCAGACGGGAACACTCACACACACAGGCAGGTAGAGACACGAGGAGACCAGGAGACGATGGAGAGTATGGAGACAGGTAAGTATCGTGTTGGGAGTCCTTGAGGTAAGTATACAGCATGTGTATCACAAACGAGACCGGACAATGTGTGTGTGTGAGTGTGGGGTTTAAATAGCGTGGTGATGATTGTGGGGTAACACTTTAGAATAACTCACGCTATGAAGCATTAGTTAAGCATTAGTAAATAGTCAATTCATCATTTATAAAACATTAATAGACATTAGTAAGCCATTTATAAATACAGCTATAAATGCTTTGTTCTTGATTTATAAGCATGTCTATAATGAGTTTAATAATTGTATTTTCATACTTTATTAATGATTAATTTATCATTTCTAAATTATGTATTTCATTATTCACAAACCAGTTATTTAGGAGTTGTCAGTGGTTCATAAGATCATTTAGGAAGTGTGACTAAATGATTAATACAATATTTAAATGTACATTTATGCATCTTATTATTTAGACATATAGTAATAATTACTTAGTGTGTTAATAAATGCTTTATTAACATATTCCTAGTGTCAAAACTTCCACGGTACTAACTTTAAAACATTAGAGAACAGCAGTGCAGAAGATCACTGAACCTTTAAATCTCATTTATAAAAGCTTTACAGAGCATAAATAGTCCTCACTTTAGATGAGCTCACAAAAATAGTTAACTGACAACTTCTAAATGTTTCATAATTACCTGAATTAATCATGAATAGACCTTTTTCACAAGAATCGGAAATCACGTGACGCAGGGTAAAGTTAGTTCCGCTATGCGTCTACGGCTATTACATTGATATGCTCTTTTCTCAAATATCGCTTCTTACCTTTTCTGTTTTGTCTGTTTTCCAAATAGCTTTTGTATAATCTACAAATAAATTATTTTCTACTTGTTTGTAGCTTATACAGCCACTCAGACCGTTGATCGAATTTACCGGAAGATGGATTTATATCACCAGCTGTCATACAGCAAAGGCTACGCAGCTACGCATTCAGCAATTTCCCAGATCGTATTACGTACTACGAACATTTATATAATTTAGTAATTAAAAAAATTAACTCCCAATATATACTTTAATGTGGGATATAAAGTCGTGAGATACATAATATTGTCGTGAGTTTAATAGCTACGTTTAAAAAAATATATAGCATGTCTCATATGGCATCACATCCCACATTCAAGCATATGTTATAATTAATCCTGATCGATTAAAATGATTAAACTAAGACATAATTTCCAAAACCACACTGTACACAACTATCAGTCTTTGCATGTTGCAAGAGCACAACAATGCTGCGCATAATACACACTTTAAGATGATGATGACAGGAAAATGAGTGAGAGATGACTGAAGTGTTTATATCCAGAAATATCATGGTGCGAGCAGTCCTGCTTCACGAATCAGAGGATCAGGCTTGTGTGATAAGGGATCTACCAGTCGATCATTTCCCCAGCACGTCGCTAAAAACACTCTATACATCTCATTATGTGCATACTATCCACCCTAAATAGTACTGAATATTAATAATGTCACATAGTATGCACGTTTAGACACAGACACTGTCTTTACAGCACATGGAGCGCGATAATGCACAGCCGCGCCAAACATACACAAAGAATATAACCAGTTTAACCGCCATCACTTCAAATTATTTATTAAATTTAGCTCTTAATGCGAGCTCTGTAGTCTCACCAATAATTCACCAAGGCCGTTCAAACATTTTCAAGACATTTAATTCGTAAAACGACTTTGATTCCCGAACTGGTTCTGATCGAGGCTATCTATCACTGTAACCGGAAAATCTTTTACACTGCGTGGCTCATTCCGGAAGCCAAAAACCCGGAAGTGTGAAAAAGGTCTATTGCAGTAGGAATGTGTGTTAATAAAACACACTAAGTAACTATTACTATGTGTCTAAATAATATGTATAAATGAATGTTTAAATAGTTTATTAATCATTTACTTACACTTCCTAAATGAACCACTGACAACTCCCAAATAACTGGTTTGTAAATAATGTAATACTTAATTTAGAAATGATACATTGATTATTAATAAAGTATGAAAATACAATTATTAAACACATTATAGATATGCTTATAAATCAAGAATAAAGCAATTATAGCTGTATTTATAAACTACTTACAAATGTCTATTAATGCTTTATAAGTGATGAAATAACTATTAACTAATGCTTAACTAATGCTTCATAGTGTGCAGTTATTATAAAGTGTTACCGATTGTGGTAATGAGTTGCAGGTGGCGGTGATCAGAACTCCGGTGATTGAGTGCGTGGGTAAGGGAGTGAGGTGGAACCTGACGTGTCTGTGACACTAGAGTGTTAATAATGCATTATTCATTTGTTCCTGTGTAGTTATTCATTAATGAAGGATCAGTATTCTAAAGTGTTACCCTGTAAAACAAATGTGCTTACCAAAATGATACACTGCAGTAACTATACAGCACTTCATAGTGTTATCAAGTAGTCCTTTTAAGCAAGGCTTTTGACACATGACAATTGAGTATACCAAGTACAGTAGTGTTACTGATCTGTATGTATGTCATCAAAATACCCCTATTAAGTGAATTATTGTCCTGTAAAGATTAGGCAAGTTGAACCGCAAAAGTATATCATCCAGTACTCAAGACGTATCTTGAACCATGCTTATACCTCACCCTAAGTAATGTGTAATTTACGCATTAACTAACTGGTATATTCACTAGTACGTTCATAATAAGTACATGGAAATAGGACTGTAAAATAAAGTGAGCCCTTGTACATAAACGTTACATATGAATGACCGTGATCTCATGAGAATACATGTGTATTTTTACATAAAATGTGGTTTAACCACACATACGTTTTCATACACACAAAAACATACATTACGTATTAACAGCAATAATAAATCATGTAACGTAAAGTTTGAATGTAAATGAATTCCCCTGTAATAAAATCATGGGATTAATGTTTTAAATCTGTTGTATGTATTCAATTGTCATATCAATAATGTTACAAGTCACATTTTTTGAATACAGTTTACTCATCTACTTAATATGAAATAACATTTCTGTTCGTGACTTGTAATATTTAGTTTGTTAGCTGTGAGACACAGAAGATGTTTTCTCCTATGCAGCGACTGACAATACAACCATAAGATACATCAAAACACAACATATATTCACAAATCACACCCATTTTATTTGTTTGCTGTACTCCATATCTTTAGAATCCATATGTTTGTAAGGAACAGATCCAAATTCAGCCCTTTATCCATCAATCTTCATCTTCATTCTCAGCAGCGACGTCACAGTCAAAGCTCGCGCTCGTTATAATCAAAGACTATCCACAAGTTTCCTACGCCCCATGAGGCCTTGCGTCAAACGTGGGAGCATCTTCCGGTTCGAAGTAAACGAGCTGGACGTGACACTCATTCATTCAACAGTTGACAGTGATTCAAGATTTAACGATCCAAACTTGCGAACGTTTGTTTTATACTTAAAGATTTAAGAGTCCAGCATCAATATTTTAACAGTGTTTTCCATTAAAAAAATGTTACAGTAATAGTAATGTATTAATTTATGTCAGGAGTGCACATCAATCATGCTAAATCTAACTGATATTTATATTGACATAAAAAGAAAACACAGACCTATTCAGTTGTGCCTGTTTCCATTTATTTACGATCACGAGAACGTAAAAAAAAACAACTCCACTAAGGCTTTTAAATCCAAAGGCTTACACATTTAGAAATATATTGATAACATACCCCATGTTTACGTAACTTTTCTGAGACTTTCTATTGATTTTCCTCTAAATTATGTGATGATTGTTACCCGAGGTTTGCGCGATCTCTACGTCTATCTATCCTGATCCTTTCAGCCAGAGCAACAGAGGGAGCTCATGAGAAGACAACAGGAGTTATGAGTTATACGAGTTAATCAGAGTGTGTGAATCTGTGAAAGATATGCATTTGTCAGGAATCAACAGGCACAGGGAAGAGACAGATAAAACATTAAAGGCAGGGTAGGCAAAAAAATTTTGTTCCAAATTTGTTTAAACTTTCTATATATATCAATGCATAATTAAAATGTAAGAACTCTGATAAAAAGAGTATAAAAATCGAGTGACTCTAGACCGTTTAATCTGTACTAAACACAGCTCATTATTTCCATCCGGGACGAAACATAGGATTGGCTGAGGCGACTGTCACTCTCTCGCAACCATGACAACCACCCTTTTGCCACACATGACCTGCCCACTTGCGCGCGCACGTTTGATTTGGGGAATTCAAGAGGCACGCGATCCTAGGAATACCAAAACAATGGCAGAGAAACAGCAAGCAAAATTCACAGTACCGGCCTATGCAGTTAGTGAAGGCAAACCAGGCAAAAAAAGGAAGACAGTAACAGTACACGAAAAGGCAATGAACAAAAAGTCTTTGGATAAACAAAGAAATAAAACGCGAGTTAATATCGGCGTGGCTTTCCAGCGATGGCGAGAACTGAGAGCAGGATTGTGCACAGTTTGCACGCATGCATCAATCGGCATTTATCATATATGCATCATATAACAGTGGCAGGTCCCGAGGCAGGCGCGCATAACCGTGGCAGGTCCCGAGGCAGGCGCGCATAACCGTGGCAGGTCCAGTGGCAGCTCCCCCTGCCACGCAAAGATTTTACTCCCTCTCAACTGAGGGAACTCAAGGGGCTGAAAAGTGACTCCTTGATGGCTTTATTTCTGCTGGACAGGTAAATCTTTCTTTTTGTATTTTGATCATACATATTTTTTTGTTTATTTTTTCATGTAGCATGTGTCATTAGCACATGTAGCTGCGTAATATAGCTAACATAACATTACTTAGCGAGCCTTAGTAGAGACGATAAATAATCTATAGGCTTAGCTCAAGATGATAGCTATAGTGTTGAATTGTGCATAATTTTGCTTTAGATAACTAAATACATGTTTAACAGATAGTAGGCCTAACGTTACTCCGCATCTAGGAACTTTTCTAAGAACTATATTTACCCTCTGTCTAACTCTTTTACCATGTTCACCTGTAAGTTTACCTGCACGTTTTTTTTCGCCTTTGTTTTGTTTTTATATTCTCTACCTATGTTTACTGATGTCTTTATCTTGTATCTGTTTGTGTCGTACACACTTTGTTGTATGTGTGTGTTATTATTTTGTGTCTGCAATGCAGTTGTGAGTTGATATTTGAGTGTATGTTACTCTGTTTATCTGTAGAACAACGTATATGTTATGAATCTTACACGAAATTCATCTTCATCACAGTGTAAATGATGGTAATGGAAAAAAAATGTATCATGCAACCTGCTTTTAGCTTTGCCTTATAGATAACTAGCTCGTTAGCGAATCAAAAAAAATATATATTTTAAACTTTACCAATATCAATATGCTAGCTTGATAGTGAGTACTAAAATACATCTTGTTTGTTTATCTTCATAATTATAAAGTTATTTTTATTACATGTGATTCTGACATGATGTCACTACATGCACTGTGCTCCTTCATCTCCGCTCGTCTCAGGTAAATAATGCGTCTTCCAGCTCAGTGGTAGGAGTCGCGCGTTCATGCGTTTTGGGGGCGTGGCTTTGGAAGGAGCCCAGAAGGGAGGGGGTGGAGTGAATGGAAATAATGAGCTGTCTTAAAAACAGTCGTGAGAGGTCTACAGACACTCGAGTTTTATACTTTCTTTTTCAGAGTACTTACATTTTAATTATGTATTGATATATAAATAAAGTTTAAACAAATTTTGAAAAAAAGTTTTTTTTATACATTTTTTACCTACCCTGCCTTTAATGAAGGATCAGTATTCTAAAGTGTTACCTTTTACAGTAGTTAAGTGTCTGTTATTTGTGTCCACACTTGTCTGTAAGTACAACATAGTTACCATGTATATACCACTAGTAAGTGCCTGTTATTACTGACAATTGTCCAAAAGTACAACATAGTTACCATGTATATACCACTAGTAAGTACAGTAATGTGTCTTACTAGTTACCACACATAAGTGCCTGTTATTACCCACACTTGTCTGTAAGTACAAAATATTCACCATGTACATACCAATAGTAAGTACAGTAATGTGTCTGTTAGTTACCATATACGGACACTATAAGTAAGCACCTGTTATTACCCAACACTTGTCTATAGGTACAAAATTCAGAACTCACAAAGAACATTTGTGGAAAAGTTCCAAAAAATGGACCAAATTGGAATCAAGAATGTTTGCTGTGTATCATTACAGTTCAGTCTCCATCCAGACGCAGGCTGTGATGATACTGTACCTCCACTCTCTGACTTCTTGAAAAGCCACACTGTTACAAAAGAGACACAGGAAGCAGAGATATAAGCAGTTTTGGTGTTTATTGAAGTGATCAGCAGAGCAACAGGTAAGTAGATGGTGATGATGATGGTATTGGAGAAGAATGCAAGTTAATACTGTCCTTATTCTTGTGCTGCAGGTGATGGTGGAAGGAGACGCTGGAGATGGCAGACCGGAACACTCACACACACAGGCAGGTAGGAACACGAGGAGAACTGGAGACGATGGAGACGAAGGAGACGATGGAGGCAGGTAAGTATCGCTTTGGGAGTCCTTGAGGTAAGCATACAACAAGTTGTACAACGAACGAGACCGAACAATGTGTGTGTGTGAGTGTGGGGCTTTTGTAGTGAGGTTGATGACTGTGATGATGAGTTTCAGGTGGCGGTGATCAGTATTCCGGTGATTGGGTGCGTGGGTAAGGGAGTGAGGTGGAACCTGACGTGTCTGTGACAGTACCCTCCCTCCCACGGCCCGCTCCTGAGGGCCGAGGACCCCGACGTCGTGGTGGTCGTCCTCGAGGTCGTGGGGCAGGTCTGTCTGGGTGATTGGCGTGGAAAGTCTGTAACAGAGCAGGATCAAGGATATCATTCTGGGGGACCCATGAGCGTTCCTCGGGGCCGTAGCCTTCCCAATCCACTAGATATTCTAAGTGACCACCACGGCGCCGGGAGTCCAGGATCTCTCAAACCACGTAGGCAGTACCATCGTCCAGGATGAGTGGAAGGGGGGGCTCGACGGCTGCCACGTCAGGTTCTGTGGAAGGAAGAACAGAAGGGTGGTGAGGTTTTAAGAGACATGAAAGACATGGTTGAACATTAATTCCGCGGTGGCCATGGCAGTGGGTAGACCTTCCAGGAGGATCAGATGGCAGGCTTTGGAGAAACGGTCTACGACAACCAGAATACAGGTGTGACCATCAGATTCGGGGAGATCCGTGACAAAGTCCACTCCCAGGTGTGACCAGGGTCTCTCAGGAACGGGCAGAGGATTGAGCTTGCCGGTTGGAAGATGGCATGGGCTCTTGGAGATGGCGCACTCCCTGCAGCCCTGCACGTACCTTCTGACGTCACTGGCCATGTTTGGCCACCAGAAGCGCTGTTTGAGCAGCGAGAGGGTCTCATTGACCCCCGGGTGACCAGTGCCAAGTGATGAGTGAACGGAGTGCAGGAGTGGAGTGCGTCGTGTCCTGGTGATGTAACGCAAGCCCTGGGGGCAACCCGGCGGAGTGCGTGAGGATGCATTGGAGGAGGGTAAAGTCTCTTCTGACCATTCAATGGGACTCATGAAGATAGATTCAGGTAGAATGGTTTCGGGGTCGTCATTCTTTTCCTCGGGAGCGTGGAGACGTGAAAGAGCATCGGCTTTGAGGTTCTTGGAACCAGGGCGGTATGAAATGGAGAAGTTAAATCTTGAAAAGAACATTGCCCATCTGGCTTGGCGTGGGTTGAGTCATTTGGCAGCTTTCAGATATTCAAGATTTTTATGGTCTGTTAGTACTTGGAAAGGGTGGTTTGCTCCCTCCAACCAATGCCTCCATTCTTCTAGGGCGAGTTTTACAGCTAGGAGTTCACGGTCCCCGATGTCGTAATTCACCTCCGCCGGGTTGAGCTTGCGGGAGAAGAAGGCGCATGGATGGAGCCTACTTGGATTCCCCTGCTGCTGTGAGAGGACCGCTCCCACTCCGGTGGTGGAGGCGTCCACCTCTACGACGAATGGCAGGTCCGGGTTAGGGTGGACGAGGAGGGGAGCGGTGGTGAAGGCCTTCTTGGGGGTATCAAAAGCTTCTGTGGCAGGCTGGGACCAGGACAGAGACTTGGGCTGCTTACGGAGTAGGTTGGTGAGTGGACTGACTATGGTGCTGTAATTCTTGATGAAACGACGGTAGAAATTGGAGAAGCCGAGGAAACGTTGGAGTTCTTTTATTGTACTTGGAGTGGGCCAGTTCTGGATTGCAGAGACTTTCCCCTCGTCCATCCGGATGCCACTGTGGTCAATCACATATCCGAGGAAATGGACAGAGGGCTGGTGGAAAGAGCACTTCTCTGCTTTCAGGAAAAGATGGAACTGCCGTAAGCGCTTGAGGACCTCCACAACGTGGTGGCGATGTTCGGCCAAGCTCCGGGAGTAGATGAGGATGTCATCAATATATACCAGCACGAACTTGTGGAGAAACTCCCGGAGCACCTCGTGGATGAAATCCTGGAATACAGAGGGGGCGTTGACCAGGCCATACGGCATCACAAGATATTCATAGTGGCCGGTGGGCGTGACGAAGGCGGTCTTCCACTCGTCCCCCTCGTGTATCCGGATGAGGTTATATGCGCTGCGGAGGTCCAGCTTGGTGAACACAGTGGCACCGCGGAGATGTTCCAGGGCCGCTGGGACGAGGGGAAGTGGATATCTGAATTTTACTGTGATCTTGTTCAAGGAGCGATAATCGATGCAAGGCCGCAAGCCTCCGTCCTTCTTGGCCACGAAGAAGAAGCTTGAAGCAGCAGGGGAAGTAGATGGGCGGATGTATCCGTGGTTAAGGGCCTCTTTGATATATTCCTCCATGGCCTTCTCCTCCGGTACTGATAGGGGGTGTATACGTCCCCTAGGCACTGGCTCACCCGGTAACAGATCGATGGCACAGTCCTATGACCAGTGTGGAGGAAGCTTGGAGGCGCGTTGCGGGCAGAAGACGTCACTGAAGGGGGCGTAGTCGGGTGGAACATCGATGGAGCGCTTTTCCACAGGACTTTCGATGGAAGTAGCATTGATGGAGATATTCTTGGAAGAAGGAGATCTTGAAACTGGAAGTTCTGGGAAGCAGCTGGAGAAGCAGTTATCGCCCCACTTCAGGACTTCACCCGTGCGCCAGGAGATGGTGGGATTGTGGAGTTCCAACCATGGGCGCCCTAGAACCACGTCAGCGGTGGATTCCTCCAGAACCAGCAGATGGATGTACTCGGTGTGGAAGATGCCCACTTGCAGTTGAAGGAGTCCCGTGACACGACGAATCATCTTGCGGCTCAGGGGTTTACCCGTGATAGAATGGACCTGGTAGTTAGTCGGAGAATGCGAGGTCTTGAGCCCGAGGTGTCGACAGAGGGCGCCGGAGATGAAGTTTCCTGCTGACCCTGAATCGAGGAGCGCCACCACTGGAATGGAAGCATTATCAGCAGTAAGGTTTACTATAGTAGTGAGTGGTTTCATCTGTTATATAGAGGGAATGATAGCACTCACCACGGGCCGAGGAGGACGGGTTGGGTATGTGGAGATGACATGCCCAGGAGATCCACAATATAAGCAAAGATTCAGGGTCAGCCTTCTCTGTCTTTCTGCTGGGGACAAACGGGAGTTATCCACTTGCATTGATTCGGTGGCTGGTTCTGGAGGGCTGACGGGCTCGGACCGACGGAGGGTGGTGGTCAGTGGCTGGCCCTGGTGCTCTAGGAGACACGACTGCATATGAGAACCCACGCGGATGGCGAGTTGGATGAATTGTTCGAGTCCAATGGAGTCCTCGAATGCAGCGAGATGCAGCCGCACATTAGGCTCCAAACCTTGTCGAAAGGTGGTGATGAGGGCTTGTTCATTCCATCCGCTGGTCGCGGCGAGCGTTCTGAACTGCAAGGCATAATCGTTAACAGTACTGTTTCCTTGTTTTAAATTGTACAATTTCTCACCAGTTGAAGAGTCGGCTAGGGGTTTTCCGAAGACTTCTCTGAAGTGGGACACGAATGCAGAATAGGATTGTATGACTGAGCCTTTTTGAGTCCAGAGGGAATCCGCCCATTGAAGGGCCTTACCGTGCAACTGGGAAATTATGAACGCTATTTTCGCCGTATCGGTGGGATAGAGGTGCGGCTGCATCTCCAGGACCAACTCACACTGAAGGAGGAATCCGCTGCAGTCCTCCGCCGATCCTGAGTAGGGCGCCGGTTTGGCCGTGGGACTGGCAGTGTAAACAGGTGAAGCAGCGGTGACTGCGGGTGCGGAAGAGGCAGCGGCGGTGGGTGCTGGTGAAGGTGCTGGGTGTTGAGGAGTGAGTGCTCGGCGCAATGCGTCCACGAGCTCTTGAAACCGGTCACGGTTGCTCATGCTGATGGATAGCTGTTATGGTCCGGTCTTCTGTTACAACAGAGACACAGGAATGCAAGTTAATACTGTCCTTATTCTTATGCTGCAGGTGATGGTGGAAGGAGACGCTGGAGATGGCAGACCGGAACACTCACACACACAGGCAGGTAGGAACACGAGGAGAACTGGAGACGATGGAGACGAAGGAGACGATGGAGGCAGGTAAGTATTGCTTTGGGAGTCCTTGAGGTAAGCATACAACAAGTTGTACAACGAACGAGACCGGACAATGTGTGTGTGTGAGTGTGGGGTTTTTGTAGTGAGGTTGATGTCTGTGATGATGAGTTTCAGGTGGCGGTGATCAGTATTCCGGTGATTGGGTGCGTGGGTAAGGGACTGAGGTGGAACCTGACGTGTCTGTGACACACACAACATCACATTACTGGCCTGAGTAGTTGTGTTAGTACATGTGTAATTGATAGTAAGTTTATAATAAATGATGTGCTGAATTTAGTAAGTAGTTAATTGATTATGATTGGGCCCCCTCAAGTAAAGTCATGACAAAACAATGCATTAACAATGCATGAGTACATGTTAGTGTATGGTTAGTTAATAATGGGTTAATTATGATGGGTCCTCTCAAGTAAAGTCATGACATAGTCATGCATTAACAAGCCCTGAGCTGATGTTAGTGTATGGGTAGTTAATCATAAGTCAGTATTGATCAGCCCTCAAAGTAAAGTCATGACACAATGAAGCACTAAAAGGTGCTCTTCGGTCATTTCTGACCGAAAAAAATTTCGTTTTGAATTATTAAAAATCGCTGCTTCATCGGAACGTTACGAAACTTGGTGACTTTTATGGCATTTGGGGTGTGAACACACAAAAAAAATTGACGACATGATTCGAGCCTGCTAAGTGGACGTGAAAAAAATAGTAACACTGGTGTTCTCCGGTCAAAAATTACCGGCCATAGAGAATGAATGGGAAATTTACAAAAACACAAAATTTTCATGAATTTTTGTCTGTACAATCTACAAATTGGCCACAATTCTGAAAAAAAATACACAGCAGTAAAGGGGTGACACTCTAAAACATCAAGAGTGTGATTTAGACACACCCACTCACACACAAGCGCGCACACACACACACTTACACACCCTATAGACCACTGTCTGTAAGACAGAGAAAAGTTTAAATAATATGTGAAATCTATTCAATAGTTCAGTAATAATGCAGGAAAAGCTCAAAGAATTGAAGAAGTGACACTCTAAAACATCAAAAGTGTTATTTAGACACACCCACTCACACACAAGCGCACACACACACTTACACATACACACACCCCCAATAAACCACTGTCTGTAACA